>NC_092342.1:320890000-321195625 GCF_046630445.1 Rutidosis leptorrhynchoides | reverse complement strand
ACCATCTGGTTTATTCGTCCACAGATGACGCTTATAAGGATAATCAGTGACCCACGTCCAAGTATTAGTTCTAAGACTATAAACAGCAACAAACATATTGTCATGAGTCATGACCAAACACATAATTAAGAGGAAAACAAGATACTGTAACAATCTTGTAATCATCAGCCACGGCATCATAAACAAATCCAATCTTATATTCGATAAGTAGATCCCCTGAACCAAATTCACATTTTGGCAGTTCCACATATTCTCTAGTTGTAGGGTTTAAAATACCAGCATATGAGGCACATGACCATGGTGATTAGACATCAAAACAAGGCCATTGCAAGAACCATAGAAAACAGGTTTGGTATAAGGCAACTTTAAGCGGAACTCTACTGGTACGGCCTCTTTTTCTTCGAATTGACTAAACGGAATATGATAAGGTATATTATAACCAACACGTGAAAGAAAAAAATGACATTGGTTAAGTGTAGTTTCATGGATTTTGATGAATTCTAGTGATGAAAGTAGAGATGACCATTCTTTTGAAACACACCTGAAACGACCAACAGATTTGGACGGAAGGCGATATAGGATTTCAGTTATTAAATCAGATGGAATACAAATAATGCCTTCAGACGACATTTTTAGGGCTTCATTAACTAAGTTCAGACTGCAGGAAAAAAGCATAGGAATATGAGCACGAATTAAATATTAATATCATGTATCAACATCAAATCCACAGCAAACTAATAGAGAATCTTAGTATGCACATCTCTAATTGAACCTAAAAATTGAAAACCCTAGATTTAGCAAAATCAAACCGTACTCTAAATATAACAAGTAGCGTCTTTCTCACCTTCAGAACTTGTGACTTCCGACGACATAGTTGAGTCACAACGAGGCAGAGAAGGTAGAGATAAATGGCAGGTAATAGGTTAAATGTGATTATAGTTTCAACGAAGAACACTCTATAAAAGGAGCATTTTTATCTTTTTTTCTTGCTCTTCTTTCATTTCCTTTTACTCCGTAATTTTTAAATCTTCAAATTTTAACTATAGATAAATAATAGATAATAAAGTCTCGATGGTGTAGAGATAGCTGGCCCTGGCCGATTAGTGATGTAAAAAAAACCCTTACTCGAAGACATACGTGAAATCCGATATTTTTGATCCGGTTAAATAGGTCTAGGGTGGGGTATGAGATGGTTTTTAATTTTTTGCATCGGATGATTTTAAACACAAACTCGATTATCAAGTCCGTATACATGAACAAGACATGAATTCATATACTCGATAACCCGGCCCGTAAATCTGATTACTAGGCCAGTATGTCGGATCACCTGACCTGTGTACCCAACAAAATACCAAAATACTCGTGGGAAAACTCATTTGCCCGATAGTTCGTAACTCGTAAATACATGGGGACCCGAATACCCATGGGGAGACTCGTTTACTTGCTAGATATTAACTAAATGGTGATCCGATGAGTGCGGTTCCATGTTTGGGACAATTTTTTAAATCAGGTTTGAGGCTGAGATTACTTAAACCCGGTCCAAACCCGGAACGATGTCATCTCTAGCCTTGATCTTTCAAATACAACCTTTTTTGTTCTTACGAATAATGGAAATAAAAAATTAATTATTATTAACTATTAATACTGTTAAATAGAGTAAATAATATCATTAGTTCATGTGATTTACGCCTAACTATACCAATTGTCCTTGTATTTTTTCGAATTACACAGATCATCCGTTACATTCTATCCCTTAGATTATATTACTGCACGACAATGGTTCACGTGACAAACATTCTCATTAACACTAACTGTCACATCAACGCCACAACAATACTTCATCGAGAGGACTAACCCAAGATTAAATCACTTTCAACCATCACATACATTCTCAGAAAATTAAGACTCGCTATATTATTTAAATAAACCAAAAACAATCATTATAGCTTATAGTACAAGTTAATAAAACAAACCACTTCGTCCTCAAATGTGTTTGAGAAAAATCACGAGAAGGGGGTGATGAGGGCTAAAGAAGGACTAAGGTGCTGCCAATGGCTTCTTCCTCACCAACAGGGACGGAGCTAGTAGAGGGGTTTGTGGGTGTTCAGCCTACCCTAACTATGATAATTTATCTGGTAATTATTATGATTTGATGAAGAAAAAGACTGTATTTTAGATCTAGTCCGAGTAAAAATGGAGTTTATGATTTTTGCAGGTGAGGCGATGAAGAGGATGAGTTTTGTCATTTTTCAATTTAGACCCTTCACCTATTATCTTACATTTCATATTAACCTCTTGACATACAAATATATCAGTTAAATAAAATCTTGAATACAGAGTATATCATATTACTAGTGAAATGACCCGTGAAATCACGGGTCTGTTTAAACGTAAAAGTTTAATGATATATTTTAGGTATTAAGTGAACGTAAATGCTAAAGTCATTTAGTTTAATGACCCGTGAAACCAGAAAGTCCGACTAAGAAACTCGTCAGCTGAACATTTCATCAAACACCTAAAATGCATATTAAATAAACCACATCCAATCATAAGAGATAATATTGGTTGTTATTTTATTTTAAAAGTATAAATTAAAATATAAATTTAGAATTGGTTTCCTTCTACTTAGCTTTTATACCTTCTCGTACTCAATTCAAAATAACTATTTAAAATAATTCAAAATTATTTAATTTTAATAATTAAAATAATTATTAATAAGATTTAATAATAATAATTAATTAATAAGATTTAATTTTAATTCAAAATTATTTAGATTAATGACATCACCCACCATGCTTATATTTTTTTCTTTTGTTTTTTGATTTTTTTTAACAAATGAATTAACCTAATAATGACATCATCATTATAGCATTTTAATAGAAACTATAGATATAGATAGATAGTAAGTCAACTTATGAATATACATTCTACAAATTAAAACAGAGAAATACATTTAAAATTTTTGTTAAATATAAAATAAATTATCTAAAAACATAAAAAGATGCATTTTACGTAGTTATAAAACATTATGTAATTGAATATTGAGTTTTTATTTTTACATATGAGATTTGTCTACATTTATTTACGATATGAATTTTTTTTATATTATTACAAGATAATATTTATGTATCCTTTCACAAAATTTTTTGCCTCCTTCAATCAATTTCCTGACTCCGCCTCTGCTCACCAGGGTAAGAAGAGGGCGATCTCACTACACCACTGTCGGGAGTGCTCTAACAATAGCTCATTGAGACGACCCGTCCTAATCCATCTGGACGAATACATTACATTTGGTTACATCACGAGTTACTTGACCTCTATATGATACATTTTACAAACATTGCATTCGTTTTTAGAAGACAAACTTTTATTACATCGAAAGTTGACGGCATGCATACCATTTCATAATATATCCAACTATAATTGACTTAATAATAATCTTGATGAACTCAACGACTCGAATGCAACATCTTTTGAAATATGTCATAAATGACTCCAAGTAATATCTCTAGAATGAGCAAATGCACAGCAGAAGATTTCTTTCATACATGAGAATAAACATGCTTTAAAGTGTCAACCAAAAGGTTGGTGAGTTCATTAGTTTATCATAATTGATCATTTCTATCATTTTAATAGATCACGAGATTTCATATATTTAATTGTACACGTAACCCCAGTACGAAATAACACGCGTAACCCGCGAATTAAAAATCATTCATATAGTGAATGCTTGATAACCGACTTAACTTTAATGCATAGAATATCCCCAAACAGAACCTCTCGTATGTATAATAATAATAATCTCGAAGTACTAAAGCATCTTTACCCCAGATGGGACTTGTCGAGGTCCATAGATCTATCTTTAGGATTCGCGTCAATTAGGGGCCATACCCGTTTCCTAATTATTAGGTTACCAAGCTAAAAAGGGGTGATATTCAATATTCATAATCCAACCATAGAATGTAGTTTTTGATTACTTGTGTCTATTTCGTAAAACATTAATAAAATCAGCGCATGTATTCTCAGTCCCAAAAATATATATAAAAAGGGAGTAATGAAACTCACTATACTGTATTTTGTAGTAAAAATACATATGACGATACTGAACAATGCAGGGTTGGCCTCAGATTCACGAA
Source organism: Rutidosis leptorrhynchoides (assembly GCF_046630445.1). NCBI lineage: Eukaryota > Viridiplantae > Streptophyta > Magnoliopsida > Asterales > Asteraceae > Rutidosis > Rutidosis leptorrhynchoides. The sequence continues at coordinate 321,191,489 of NC_092342.1, read as the reverse complement.
CCTATATCATTTGTGTATATATATTAATACACATACTCGTAATCGAATAAGTTTATATATATAACTTATTAATGATGTTATTTTTATATTAATAATATATTTATATTTCATATATTCCTTTTATATAATAAAAAATATATTTTGTTATGTTATATGTGTTGAATATATATATTTATGTATTTCATTCGTTTATCCAAACAGTGGTTCTAATTATACTAAGTTAATATTAGTAATGATAAAAATAATGATAATAACCTATTAATATACTTTATGTTAATAATAATAGTTATACTATTTTTAAAATGATAATAATACTAATTTTTATGAAAGTACTAATAAATTGTATTATTTTTATAATAATATTAATAATACTAGTCATATTCATAATATTGTTAATATTATTAAAATGGTAAGATTAATAATATTAGTATTTACTTTTAGTAATGTTAATGATAATATTAATACTAATATAATATTACTAGTAATGATAATGTTAATAATAATAGTAGTCATATTTGTAATTTTTTTTTACTTGTTAGTAATAATAAATGGTAACTTTTATTATTTTTATCATAATACTAATAATAAGCCTAATAATAATAATAATAATAATAATAATAATAATAATAATAATAATAATAATAATAATAATAATAATAATACATATATTAGTAATAATAATAGTATTAATAATTAAAATATAATAGCACTAATTAATAATGGTAATCATAATAATAACTCTAAGTTTCATTATACATAATTATAATACTAACAATTAATGATAATATTAAAAATTATTAATTTTAACAACAATAACAGCAATAATAAAATTAACATCAACAATAATAATAAAAAGAGTAATAATAATAATTTTTAAAAATGATAACTATAATAATAATAATAATTAATAATATTTACATTACAACTAGATTATAATTTTTACTTATTTTTATAATAGTATTTATAACCATGTCAATAATAATGATAATAATATTAATAATACTAATATTGACATTAATATTAATAATAATGAAAGTAGTAACAATAATATTAGTGTTAATACAATAACTATATTTTAACTTGTAATAATATATTATTTCAAATAATATTTCAAATTACTATATATATCTATACATAGAAATATATATGTATCTATTAACAATTAGTTGTTCGTGAATCGTCGGGAATAGTCACAGGTTAACTGAATCTATAAAAGTAGTTCAAATATTTTTTAGACTCAACAATACAGGCTTTTCTTATCGTGTCGAAATCATAATAAGATTAAGTTTAAATTTGATCAGAAATTTCCGGGTCGTCACATTACCTACCCGTTAAAGAAATTTCGTCCCGAAATTTGATCGAAATCGTCATGGCTAACAATAAAAATGTTTTCATGACGAATATGAGTTGATAAATAGAGTTTTATCATCATTGAGTAATATGGATAAAACAATTCGATTTCGCGAAGAGTACGAGTGAAGCCATCACAAAAGAGTGAAATGAATGAAATAAATATTCGTAATAACTCTTGACGTAGTCAGGTTTGATTTTAGAAAACAAGATTCGTCTTAACTTTTGACGTAGTCACGGTGGATTTTCGGAATTCAAGGAATTTAAAGAAAATCTTTGAAGGCTATATAAGATTTGATTCTTCAGAAATTAAGGAAATTAGGATCTCTCTAATTAAATGCGGAAATCTGCCTTGATTTCTTTATCAAATATTTCACTATAAATTAACTTCTTTCATTCCATTACTTTTACCACTCCTATACTCAATTCGCAATTTCAAAAGATTGTGAAAATGCGTAATCCAGTTCTGATCCTTGTCCTTATCCTGACTATTGCAACAATCATTCTCCTTTTCCAACTTCCACCAGAGGAATATGCTTACTTCTACTTCGCCCTTGGGGTTATAGTATTTTTAATTCTCCCGTGTCTTTATGTTGCGATAAACCTTGATATACACGGTTTGTACTTCCGGTGTTGTTATCGGGCTTTATATTTTTCCTTATATTTCGGAGCTTCATGCTCTTGTTTTCTCTTCCCGACTTTAAATCAAGCGAATAATGGTCCAGAACTCGTAGGTATAGAGTTTCGAACGATTATAACGTTCTAAGCACGAAGGAACGTATTATCACGATTTGATTGGTTAAATTACCAGAATTACTGAGGATAGAACTATCAATAATACATTTTATTGATATGTTCGGAGGTGAAGTAGAATGAGAGAGTCTTGTAACATGGCACATGATGACGTTATGATCTGTGAATCATCACGTTCCTTTAAAAACTCAGCATGACTTACTTTAATATAATCACGTTGATCAAGTGTCATTATATTATACTAACTCATGCTTCAGTTCTCAACACTACTTCAAAAACATTCATACTTTAAACTCGAAGGTTTTAGACTTTAGTAACTAAAACAGTTTCTTTTGTAATGTGACACATATAGCGCGAAGAGATAATTGATTTCAGATAAGAATAGTTATGAAGGTATCTTCAGAAATATCGAGTATATTTATAATGAAAGATACAATGATATCTTAGAATTTCTAATATTGATGGATGATGAGGAAGATTTGTCCGTAAAGGTTTAGAGTCAGGAGCAAGGTATTCGTTAATGACTTCAGCAGATACTGAATCATTTGTATTCTTTGAAGGCAGGTTTAGTCTTTGTGATTTGTCCACAGCCTCCTTCATGGTTTGCTCAATTTGTTTTCTAATTTCAAACCTTATATTTTTCTGAGATTTTCCAACACATTATTCTTTATCATCAAACTTTTGGCTGTTGAGGTCGTTTACAGTTTTTGCTGCTTCATCAGCATTTTCCAAAAATTCGGAGAACTAATTCATAGTTTGGGGTGCTTTTCAAAAGTTCACCATTGAAGTACGTAAGTTTAGAAGATAGATGTCATAGGTACATATATAACTGTAGGCATAGAATTGCTGCGAAATTCAAGATTAATGATTGAAGCTTTTTGGTATGGCATTTACCGTTCCAAGATGCAGATGAGTACATGATAGGGTTTCAATGAATATAATGATTTTTCGGAAAGTCAAAGATCAATGAAGTTGATGGTAAGTTTACTGCTAATGTGGTGGGATATAAACGATTCTTCGGTAACAATGATGAAGGGATAATCTTTATAATAAGGTTTATTCGAATGAAAAATTGAAGTTGATTTGTTGGAGCTGTGACAAAATTAGCTAATTTGAAAAAGAATTGTAATGTTATTTTCGATAATAACAATATCAAAGGAGCTAGCACAGATACGTGTTAAATGTTTACTCAGGTTCCGAGTGTTTTCAGGTGCATAACTATATGCATCAATCTTTTCTTCCGTAGATGAAGTGCGGTTGGTTCATCCTCTCGATTGAGGTGTTTTCAAGAATCATGAAAAGTTTGAACGCAGTTTGTAATCATCAAGATACAAAGGATGTTTAAGATGAAATTAAGTGGCAAACTTGAAGAAATGTTTAGTTGTAGAAGATGTAGCTTATTGATATCGGCTAAAAAGTCACGTTTTCACCCCGGTATTAAGGCCCAAAAACAAGAAAGATTCGAACTTTGTCAGTAAAATACCTACTTCGTCGGTTAGAATTGAAGAACAAGTAATTACAAAGATGGTGCAAAAAGAATCAAGAGAATCGGAGCTAAAACGAAGATTCTAGAGCGAAAACGGTGAAAGACAAGAAATCAAGTTATGATCCAGCTAATTCAGGCTGACCAGCAAGCCATACGGCCTGCCAGTATGGAAACGGCCTGCCATATACGTGCCACCACACGAGCCACCAAACGGCCTGCCTTGCATACGGCCTGCCAAATACGGCCTGCCATACGGCCTGCCAAACGGCCTGCCAGGCGTATTTGGCAATTTTCAAGTCTATTTAAAGGGTCTTTGTCATTCATTCCAAAACACACTTCAATTCACTTCTTTCTCTCTCTTGTACAATACTAGTCATACTTTCAAGGCCTTCTCACCCCCGAGCGGGAAATTAAGTACCCGGAGGCGAACGCTGAAGATTGTATTAGGAGCGGTCTGGAGTCTTGAAGTTGTCACTTTTGTATTCGGAACTCGTATAATCTACTGGTACTTCTATCCTTTATCTTATATAATGTTTTATGATATTATTGCCATGATTAGCGAGTAGTTATCTTTAGTGTATGCTATGATGTAAGCAGTTATAATGCCGAAATAATATTATGGTCTGTGTATGTTGTCGAAATGCTTTCCGATTATGCTTTAAACTCAATCGCTTTTCCAACTAATAGAACGTAGTTATAGGCTCTGTTATTGGGAAGTCGCGAACCCCGATTCAGAGTACACTATCTGTGTCACCCCTTGGTAAGAGAAGTCTATCGGATACAACGTAAGATCGACCGAGGCACACTGGTTGTAGTAAGTCTATCGAGCTTTGGATTTCGACTGAGGACTCTTTCGTAGTGAAACATCTGACTAGGCCCCTAGTACATTGTCGGTCCTAGACCATGCTAGTGTAGTCACCAAGCATATAAACTTCGTACGTGCACGCTGAAGCACAGCGGTTGTTGTAAGCTGTACCTCTACTAAGTAAGGCCATGGAACACGGTTAGTGTTGACCAGTACACTGCACCATAACGCGGTCTCAAACATTGCACCCCGCTTGAGGGATTCTTAGTTAATTAAGGAACTGTTTGTTTAGACACATAAAGGATTGGACCGTTAGGATAACCGAACGTGTTCATGGAAGTCAACTTGACTTGGCCATGGTGTTCTTTATGGTTGAACTCTTTTTAAGGGCCTAACTATCTTTTACCAATCATTAACGAAAGCTTTGAAACACATCACGTCTCTCGGATATGGTAAACCTGTATTCTATTATGCTTAAGAAAGTTTAGACCATTTTGGAATGTTAATACGTCACCCAACCGAGTCGCTCAATTGGATGAGCCGTCTGAACGTGTATGCCTGTAGTCAGACTGCACGAGCGTCGGGGGTAAGGGACGTTGCTGTCTATTCAGAATCTTCAAGCCTAACGCAGTACCCAGTGACATGTCTTATGACAGGGGCGTTTAGGACCAGTGTAATGAATACAAGGCCTCTGCCTATTCATGAGCCAGCATTTCATAATCTCGGCCAAATAACTGATGAATTCATAGTATGCACTTACTTTAACCTTATCTGAATTACAAATTTTATCGCATTTACTTTATCTATCTTATAAATTAGAAAATCCCAAAATAAATATCCACTACTCCCTAACTATCTTAGGCTACAATATAGGTTCGATGTTACTGATATCTCAAAAATACGACTCTAGGTCATACTTCCCTTACTTATAAGGAGTAGTAAGATATAGGACCGGCTAAATATAAATTTAAAACAGTACCCTCTCCCACGAGTGGTTGATCCTGGCGAGCCGCGGCCTAACGACACCGCGCAAATAAAAACCGTCCGTTTCGGCCATATCAAGAGACCTACTAGTTTTTGGCGCCGCTGCCAGGGAACTGGTATCAGGTAATACTGTTTTCAATCAAACTTATTCGCAAGCATTTAGTGGTGTCTAAGAAAGACAATTATACACGGACTTGGTTATTGGATTTTTCGAATAGTCTCCAATTATATTGGGACTAAAAGGATCCTGCCTCTCCGTAGTCGGCCTGGCCACTTGGTTTGTTGAATAGTTTGTGCGAAGCTTTGTTATCGAAATACCAGGGAATTAGTAGCCAGAACCAAAAACATATTCCACCATAGGATAGTTAGTTAATTAGATTAGATTACTTTAGATTACTTTAGTTTACCTTAGATTAGATTACATTAGATTACCTTAGATTACCTTAGAATTAGATTAGTTTAGTTTAGCTTATTATAATTTAGCTTATTTGCGAAAATTAAAAACAAAAAGGCATACCCAGTGTATGGCCCAAACCCGATCTAGACCAGGGCCGTTGTTATTTGTACATGATCCAGACGCAATAATCTCTAAAGCACGCAAAGAAGCACGAATCAGAAACCAAATGGCGTTACGCGTTACTTTAGCAAAAAACACTAAACCCTCGATTGAAGGTCGATGAGGACCAATCAGATTTCCAGAGATTCAAGGACACTCGTTCGAGTTAAAACATCACATCATCCAGCTCATTCAGAATAGCTGTCAGTTTCATGGATTACCGAATGACGATCCTAATTCTCACCTTGATAAATTCATATCTCTTTCGAACTCCTACAAACAGCCAGGGATAGGACAAGATATAGTCCGGCTATACTTGTTCCCCTATTCTCTCACTCATCATGCTCAAACTTGGTTTGAAGGACTGGAAAAAGATTTCATCACGTCATGGACGGAGATGGCGACTAAATTCCTAACCAAATATTTTCCTCCTTCAAAACAAACCAAACTGAAGAATGACATCATTAACTTCAAACAAAGTTATGATGAATCTATTTACACTGCATGGGAGCGTTTCAAAACCCTGCTGAAGAAATGCCCTAATCACCAGTTAGAACGGTCAGCCCAAATCTGTACCTTCTACAATGGTCTTACGGTAAATCATAGGACGACGATCGATGCAGCAGCTCAAGGGAATCTGATGAACCAAACCGCAGATGAAGCATGGGAATTGCTCGAGAACATGACGATGCATCATCATGACTGGAACAGTGGTGAAACAACTTCATCATCTGCCCCACTCTCTGCACTTAACAATCAAACGGAGGCCATCAAATCCCTCACAGATAAGATGGAATCTCTTGCCAAGCAACTCAGAGAATTGAAGACGCAACTGCAGCAGGTTAACCAAGCTCAGGCTTGTGTTAATTGTACCAACCCGCAACCTACTGAAGACTATCAAGTTGAGTACGAAAACCCTGACGGTTCAGTCTGTTACGTTCAATACCCAGCTCGTTCACCAAATCCCGGATTCAATCAACCACCAAGGGTTAATCAATTTCAGCGAAGCAATCAACCTTTCCGCTATCGCTATCCACCTTATCTAGCCCAACAATCTCAATTGACCTACGATCAACCACTTCCACTCACTGGTCCTCCCGTTGAGGAGAATTCCCCTACCACCCAGATTACAAAAGCAACTAACCCCACTCTCGGAGCTGATGATCAGTTAACTCAGTTCATCCAAGTACAACAACAGTTAAATCAGAGAACTGCAACCAGACAAGATCAGACGGAGATACTAATGAGAAATCAATTGGTTCTGCTCAAAAGTTTGGAAACGCAGCTCGGACAGTTATCACAACGCCTTGAAACCCGACCGCAGGGAAGATTGCCAAGTAATACTATCCAGAATCCCCAAATAGAAGAAGCAAAGCAAATGGATTCCGTAATCCCAGAGGAAGAACCACGGAGAAGGTCAGCTAGGCTCAAGAACAAATCAACATATACTCAGAAGCTAACCCCTGAAACTCCAGTTTGCATACCTTATCCTGGAAGGCTACAAGAAGAACCATCCAAGCTTGATTCCTTCAAACTTGATGGCAGATTCCTAGACACCATGTCCAAAGTTCCCAACCAGAAGAGATACATCCGAAGGCTTCTTTCTACAAAGGAGAGGATACCAGACTCTAACAAAATTCCACTGAGTGAAGAATGCTCTGCATTACTCAGAAACTCTCTACCACCTAAGCTAGGAGATACGGGTCGATTCGTTTTCCCGTGTTCAATCTACTAATCTGGAACCATTCATGCGCTAGCAGATTTAGGAGCAAGTATCAACCTAATCCCCTACTCTCTCTACAAGAGATTAGAGTTATGAGACTTGTCACCAACCAAAATGATAATCCAACTTGCCGATCATACAATTCGATATCCTAAGGGCATAGTTGAGAACGTCTTGGTGAAAGTCGATAAATTCTTGTATCCTATGGATTTCGTAGTAATGGATATTAAGGAAGACCTACACACCCCAATAGTGTTAGAAAGACCTTTCATGAATACGACTAGGATTGTCATTGATGTGTACAATCAAACCATGATCTTACGATCACATGGGGAGAGCGTTACCTTCAAAATTGATCGACCAACCGATCTTTCTGGATATGCAGAGATTTTTGCTATTTCCACCAGACGGATCACTTCTGATGATGAGTCATTACCATCAGCCGATGATATCGAGATGGGTGTCGAATCACAGTCTATAGAGGACCCAGAAATGGAATAAGAGGATCCCAGCGAAGAAATAGAGGAAGAGGAGGAATCTGAAGAGGAAATGGAAGACGTAAAAGAAACTGCGACAACACCCGTTCCAAGCACTGAGCGTCATGAAGAAATAATGAGGCTTGAAACGGCAGATCACAGTTTAATCATTCGCTTCAAAAAGAAGAACGACAAGGCTGAAGTTAAGGATATGGAAATTGATCCTGTAAGTATCAAAGTGGAGAATCAGAATACTGAAGAAACCGTTCATCAGACGCATCCTCAGAGGAACCTGATACCGATGATGACGAGGAAGAGCATCATGAAGACATTCTGACTAACTCACACTCTCCAACCGAAGTAGATCAAGGGGAGCCGGACTCTTCTTCAGATCAAATTCCGGTTAAATCCACACATGCAGACATGATTACCTTCATTAATGATACCGATGAATTTGAAGACATTCTCGAAGCCATCCGAAAGTCAACCATTGATTTTTCGCTACGCTTAACAGAACGAATCATGGTTATCAGAGAAGAGCACCACCTCTATCTCCGAAGAGAAGACAATGATGTTGAAATCCTAGAAGAACGCATTCAAGACTTTATCAATTCTCTTCACGATCATATCTATCATGAAGAAAGGCAACGAGAGCATAATTCAGTGGTTCGCACTATTCTTGAAACAAGATTCTGTCGAGATCATTTACTCTAAAGTTTATAATGCCTTAGCTGGATCTGCACTTCCGTTCTCACAAAACGAACGAGCACTACTGACTCTCATCCGGAAGCATATGGATCTTTCCACCGGCCGCCCGACTTATCACTCTGATTTGCAAATGATCGAGGATATTCACAGTCTTTTCGCTCTTCTGGATAGAGATAATTTCGAAAGCACACCAGACAGACTAGTGATTTACGTAACAATTGATCACCATGCTGATCTGATTATCAAAGAGTTACAAGACACTGTTATGAAGGAAGCAAGACGAAACAATCCGTTCTCTCATCTTGAACCAGATCGAGTCAACATTGCCACCTATGTTACGAAGCAGCTATCACGTATCTTCCACGAATCCACAGATCCTAGTTTCATATTTAAAGCTGGATGTCGGGAGATATACTCAAAGACGGTGAAATTGATACTCGGATCAGGATTGCTGTTCACTTCTTTCCAGCTTCGTCTCTTAACTAATCTGTGCAAAGCTACAGACTTTTACTGTGGAGATCACCGTTCCAAATACTTCGAAATTCTAAAGATACAGTTTCTGACATTGTTTGAAGACCTCCAAAATGAGCATCCCGTCAGAGAAATCATCAACACCAGCACTGCTATCATGATTGACATTCATGGGTCAACCAGCAGAGCTGTGGATCATATTCTCATCGGACTTCAAGACTTATCAAGAGCAGAAACTGCTCACTACTTATCGTTCAGAAGATCTTCAAGAGAAGTACCGGACTTGTTACCACTATTGGTCCAACATTTTCTCAGAACTTATTCACCAAGACTCAAATTCCATCAAGAAGACCAAGATCACAACCATCAACGAGGAATGTTTGCTTTTTGAAGAATCACTATGGTCGAGCCAACGACCTTAAACAAAAGCGCTTCTCGGGAGGCAACCCGTGCAATAAAGTAGAGTAGAAGAATAAAGGATGACAAATGAGCTGATAAAGAAGCAAGAAAGCCAGCCGCATCTGCTAGGGGTATTTCTTTCTTTTCGCTACTAGCTCAAGATTCAAACTATACCGCATCCTAGCTTATCACTAAGTGTAGGATAACACCCAATTAAAACACTAGACAAACACTCCCAAATCTTCAACTAAAACTCCTAAGTGTGGGATATACTAGGAACATTGAGGACAATGTTCGTCTAAGTGTGGGATGTTGGTATCTTTTTATGCTATATCATAATAACCCATTACGAAGATTCCAAGTCCTTAAGCCAAATTTCAAATTTTTTGCAAAAGAAACCCTTTTCGAAAAAGTATTTTTGAAAACCTAAAACGTTTGTCAATAAAAATAAGGCTTAAGTAAGGTGAAATTCTTGTTAGACTGAAATCTCTAATAGAGCATTGCATGACTAAGGCATTATCGACCTAAATTGATTATGGTGAGGCACCCCAAATAAGACCAGCAATCATCTTTAATGCTTCACTATTTTCCGTTGAGAGTGCCGATGTCTGTGCTCAGAATTAGAGCTTGCTTTAGATCTACATCTCCAAACAGCAAAGCGTGATTCGGTTGTAATCAAAATAGTTACCCATTTGTCAAACATAAGCCTTCTACACCTCCACTACTTCTACTCCACCATCACATCCATATCACCTTTACTATTTCTCAGAAAACCCAGAAAATGAGATTCCTTCCGAAAACCCAATGTTATAAACCTCTCAAGTATCATGGCAAAGGTCTTGAAAAGTTTACCGGCAAAAAGTTTCTCGAGATGAAGTCACCAAAAAAATAAAAATAAATAAATAAAAAATGATGAAGTTCAGAAAAAAGGAGCAGAACTAAATAAGAGAAATGCCGAAGAGAAGTCGACCAAAAATGATTATCAAATGAAGAAAAAGTTCAAAAGTGCTTCTCAAAATACTTCAGCACTCCTATCTATCCGAATAAAAGTTTGTATATAAACTACATTACCCTTTTATCTCACCCTTCAAAAACAACTTCACTACCACTACAAAATTCCTTTCCATCATTGACAAATAACCCATAAAAGCTGAGATTACTACCGTTCTCGCGTTAGCAGCAAGGATTTGAGTCTTTATCAAGCCTATGACGATGGGTTCAGCATGACTGGCTATGAGCGTATTCATTTCTCAGATCTATAGGGAACCCTAAACTCTTAAGTGATTTGAGTGACCCGTGAAAGCTAGCCTATGTCATGTAACCTCCTCGCATGCTTGCAGAGATAATTTCAATCCTAACATAGATGACTCACCTTATCTTTTTGCTCTTATAATAAAAGCAAACTGCTTAGGCTATTAGAAAAGAAATGCCGAAAAGATTCTTTAAAATGAGAGTTTGCTTGAAGACAAGCAAAGTCTAAGTGTGGGATATTTGATATCGGCTAAAAAGTCACGTTTTCACCCCTGTATTAAGGCCCAAAAACAAGAAAGATTAGAACTTTGTCGGCAAAATACCCACTTCATCGATTATAATTGAAGAACAAGTAATTACGAAGACGGTGCAAAAAGAATCAAGAGACTCGGAGCTAAAACGAAGATTCTAGAGTGAAAACGGTGAAAGACAAGAAATCAAGTTACGATCCAGGGAATTCAGGCTGACCAGCAAGCCATACGGCCTGCCATATGGTCTGCCAGTATGGAAATGGCCTGCCATATACGTACCACCACACGAGCCACCAAACGGCCTGCCTTGCATACGGCCTGCTAAATACGGCCTGCCAAACGGCCTGCCAAACGGCCTGCCAGGCGTATTTGGCAATTTTCAAGTCTATTTAAAGGGTCTTTGTCATTCATTCCAAAACACACTTCAATTCACTTCTTTCTCTCTCTTGTACAATACTAGTCATACTTTCAAGGCCTTCTCACCTCCGAGCGGGAAATTAAGTACCCGGAGGCGAACGCTGAAGATTGTATTAGGAGCGGTCTGGAGTCTTGAAGTTGTCACTTTTGTATTCGGAACTCGTATAATCTACTGGTACTTCTATCCTTTATCTTATATAATGTTTTATGATATTATTGCCATGATTAGCGAGTAGTTATCTTTAGTGTATGCTATGATGTAAGCAGTTATAATGCCGAAATAATATTATGATCTGTGTATGTTGTCGAAATGCTTTCCGATTATGCTTTAAACTCAATCGCTTTTCCAACTAATAGAACGTAGTTATAGGCTCTGTTATTGGGAAGTCGCGAACCCCATTCAGAGTACACTATCTGTGTCACCCCTTGGTAAGAGAAGTCTATCGGATACAATGTAAGATCGATCGAGGCACACCGGTTGTAGTAAGTCTATCGAGCTTTGGATTCCGACTGAGGACTCTTTTGTAGTGAAACATCTTACTAGGCCCCTAGTACATTGTTGGTCCTAGACCATGCTAGTGTAGTCACCAAGCATATAAACTTCGTACGTGCACGCTGAAGCACAGTGATTGTTGTAAGCTGTACCTCTGCTAAGTAAGGCCATGAAACATGGTTAGTGTTGACCAGTACACTGCACCATAACGCGGTCTCAAGCATTGCACCCCGCTTGAGGGATTCTTAGTTAATTAAGGAACTGTTTGTTTAGACACATAAAGGATTGGACCGTTAGGATAACCGAACGTGTTCATGGAAGTAAACTTGACTTGGCCATGGTGTTCTTTATGGTTGAACTCTTTTTAAGGGCCTAACTATCTTTTACCAATCATTAACGAAAGCATTGAAACACATCACGTCTCTCGGATATGGTAAACCATGTATTCTATTATGCTTAAGAAAGTTTAGACCATTTTGGAATGTTAATACGTCACCCAACCTGAAATGTCCCGTTCTTATTGATTAAAAACGTTCCATATTAATTGATTTCGTTGCGAGGTTTTGACCTCTATATGAGACATTTTTCAAAGACTGCATTCATTTTAAAACAAACCATAACCTTTATTTCATCAATAAAGGTTTAAAAAGCTTTACGTAGATTATCAAATAATGATAATCTAAAATATCCTGTTTACACGCGACCATTACATAATGGTTTACAATACAAATATGTTACAACGAAATAAGTTTCTTGAATGCAGTTTTTACACATTATCATACAAGCATGGACTCCAAATCTTGTCCTTATTTAAGTATGCGACAGCGGAAGCTCTTAATATTCACCTGAGAATAAACATGCTTTTAACGTCAACAAAAATGTTGGTGAGTTATAGGTTTAACCTATATATATCAAATCGTAACAATAGACCACAAGATTTCATATTTCAATATACATCCCATACATAGAGATAACAATCATTCATATGGTGAACACCTGGTAACCGACATTAACAAGATGCATATATAAGAATATCCCCATCATTCCGGGACACCCTTCGGATATGATATAAATTTCGAAGTACTAAAGCATCCGGTACTTTGGATGGGGTTTGTTAGGCCCAATAGATATATCTTTAGGATTCGCGTCAATTAGGGTGTCTGTTCCCTAATTCTTAGATTACCAGACTTAATAAAAAGGGGCATATTCGATTTCGATAATTCAACTATAGAATGTAGTTTCACGTACTTGTGTCTATTTTCTAAATCATTTATAAAACCTGCATGTATTCTCATCCCAAAAATATTAGATTTTAAAAGTGGGACTATGTAACGACCCGTCCTTATCCACCTGGACGAAGTCATCAACATTTGGTCCCATTGCGATGATCGACTCCAAGTAATGTCCTTAAAATGAGCAAATGCACAGCGGAAGACTTAATTCGTACCTGAGAATAAACATGCTTAAAAGTGTCAACCAAAAGGTTGGTGAGTTCATAGGTTTATCATAACAATCATTTCAATATATTAATAGACCACAAGATTTCATAATCATAAACATAATACACTCGCAAGTGTATGTAAAGCATTCTAAGTGGTTGAGCACTTGGTAACCATACTTAACATTTAATCAACGTCGCATATTCCCTTTATTATGAAATCTCACTACACCGTACCAAGTGTAGTCACGAAACGAAGTACTGTGCAACCGTTGAATACTGGTCGTCCAGTCCGGTTGGGGTTGTCAGGCCCGATAGATCTATCAACAGGATTCGCGTTTACAATACCCATGTAAATAGTAGTTACCAAGCTACAGGGAAATATGCCAGTGGTACAACTCAACGTAGAATATATATTTTTAAGTACTTGTGTCTATTTTGTAAACATTTATAAAAGCAGCGCATGTATTCTCAGCCCAAAAATATATATTGCAAAAGCAATTAAAAAGGGAGCAAATGAAACTCACATACTGTATTTTGTAGTAAAAATACATATGACGTCATTTAACAAGTGTAGGATTGACCTTGGATTCACGAACCTATATCATTTATATATATATTAACACATATAATTGAAGTCGAATAACTTTATATATTGTTATTAATATAACTGTTAGTTTTAGTATTTCATATGTTTCATTATTAACTTAAATATATTTACTTTATATACTTTAAAAAAAAAATGTAGTTTTATTAAATATAACAAACTTTTATAATAATAATATTAATAGTAATATTGATAATAAAAATAATATAGTTGTAATAATAATAATGGTAAAAGTAATAATAATGATAGTAATAATACTAAAAATGATAAAGATATTAATAATAGTGTTAATACTAATAATAATAATGATAAAATAATAGTAATGATCCTAAAAATATTAATTTTAATAATAATGATAAAAATGATAAGAATAATAATGATTAATTAAATAAATAAATAACTACCTTTATGGAGTAATCCTAAAAAAAATGACCAAGTCCGGGTTTGAACCCGCGACGTCCCACTAACCCGATAATATCCTTAACTATTACTCCGCCTTGTATCTTTCTGATTTAACTATCTCTTAAATTCTTTTAACTCGTTTTAGTCTGTTTCAATATTTCTTGTCATTCATCACCGAAGGTCATCATCATCATACATATCATAATTCATTTCATTCAACATCATCATCATTCATTCGTGTATCAACGTAATCCTTATCATCATATTTATCATATCACGATCACCATCATTTGGCCCAAGAACAAATAAAGCAGGCTTTAGGGCCCAACAAATAAAACCCAACAGAAATATATATATATATATGTGGGCTGTTTGTTTTTATGAAGCCCGAATGAAAACCCTCGGCCCATCTTCTATAGTACTCACGGCCCACGAGGCAAAACATAAGCCCAACACTCGATTTCAAATCCAAGAAGGGTTTCGTTTTTTTTTTAAAGAAATGAAGGAAAAGCCGTATTCATATATATATAATACCTTTTTGTCTGCCACTTCTTTAATCAATCAAAGTAATCAGAATAGTGACAAAACCAAATAAGTCTTGATTCATCAACAACTTTTGTTTTTGTTTTTTTTTAACATTATCTTCAATAGAATATCACGTAATATAATTTACTCTTTTCAGTTTCTATTGAAAAAAAAATGCAGCGACAGAGTTATAACAGTTTTAATGGTGTCGGGTTTAGGTTCAAATAGAAACAAGAAACAGAAGCATGTGTGGGTTTTCGGAAAAAAATATCTATGAAGAAAGATGGTGGCGGTTTTAATGGTATTCAAGTGATGGTTTAAAGTGGTAACATGGAATGGTTGTTTAGTTGATCAAGGTGACCGGTCGTTTGCTTGCAACAGAAAACAAGAGAGGAAACGTGAGGTACCTGTGTTTATTTGAGATTGTGAGGTGTCGGTTTTCAAGTTTATGGGTGGTGGCGACATGGTATGATGAAGGCATCATGGTGGTAGTTAATCAAGAACATTCTATAGGGTTTTTGGGGTTTGTGTTTGTTCGAGTTAATCAGCAAAATAGTAGCTGCAATTGCAGCGAAATATTCTGACTAGAAACAGAAACATTGATGGTGGTTGTAAATACCGGAAGGAGGAGAAGGGTTGATCGAAGAAAAAGGTGGTGCTTTGGTGGTTTCGATCATAAAAAAATAGCAATGGTGATGGTTCAATCGGGTAAGAGATTGAGAGAGATGAAAGTGTCGGTTTGGGTTTGGTGTTGGTGTTTCATTGGTGATCAAAGGTTGCAAGGTGACCGGTGGTGGTTCGATTATTGTGGTAGTTCAAGGGTGACGGTTAAGGTGATGGTTTCAAAGTGACAACAGTAACAGTAGGGGTGGCGGTTTTTAACAGGAGAAGGTGATCTTTAATGGTTTCCGGTTGTCGATGGTTGTTGTAGGAGAAGAAGAAAGGTGGTCGGTTTTCAAGGTGTTTGGCGATGGTGGTGGTCGTCTACGGAAAACAATAAGTGTGGCACATAAAGGTGGTGATCGATGAGGTGGGTTGAGTTTAATGGGTGCTGCATCCATCGAAGCAAACAGAAAAAAAAATAGTGATGCTGTGTGGGTTTTCGAAGGAGATTAGAGATGAGAGATTGAGAGATATGGTTAGAGATGGTTCTCCGATGATTATGAGCTAGTGAGCAAGAAGGTTCACGATATTGTTTGATCATCCTCGAACAGAAACAATAAATATGATTCGAAGTAGTATGGCAAGATCAAATGAATGTTCGGGTTTGATGAGCGTGATCGGAGGTTTGCAGTTTTTATGGAGGTCCTTTGGCCAACAAGTGAGATGAAAAGTGTTCTAGTGGTTTGTTGTTAAGTGAAGATGGGTTGATCGTGAGAGTGAGAATAGAGATGAAAAGAAAAGAAAAGAAATTGAAGAGGGTTTGGTTATGTTTAATCTCTCCTAGATTCTATGTAATACTTAGTATATATAATGAATTAGATAATTATCATCTATAAAGTTATAATGTGATAGACAATGATAGATAGGATAAAGTGAATGTAAATTGAAATTAGTGAGGGAAAAATGAGACAGCAATCAGGAAAAAAAAATAGAGACCGAAATGATTGCTAACAAATTTTAACGCTTATAGATATTTAATTATATTTTATGTTCAATAAATCATCAATATAAATATCTTAATAATATAACTATATTATATATCAAATTAATATTATCACATAATTATTTAAAATGAGTTATTATAAATTTATATACTTATATATACATATATACATATATACACATTTATTTACAAATAATGGTTCGTGAATCGTCGGAAACAGTCGAAGGGTAATTGCATTCATAAAATAGTTCAAACTTTTTGAGACTCAACCTAACAGACTTTGCTTACCGTGTTGAAATTCCACTATCGTATTGAGAGTTTGGTTTCAAATTAGTCGAAATTTTCCGGGTCGTTACAGTACCCACCCGTTAAAGAAATTTCGTCCCCGAAATTTGATCGAGGTTGTCATGACTAACACTAAAAATGTTTTCATGACGAATATGAGCTGATGAATAGAGTTTTATTACTATTGATTAATAATATAGATAAAACGATTCGATCATGTGAAACGTGCGAGTGAAGCTGTCACAAAAGAGTGAATGATGTAAATAGAGGTTCGTCTTGACTTTTGAAATAGTCACTGTTGAATCATCATCACATTACATTAGAAATTTAGCATGACTTACTGTAATATAATCACGTTGGCCTGACGTCATTATATTATACTAACTCATGCTTCAATTCCCAACACTTCTCTAGAAAATCATTCATAATTTACCTCGAATTTTAAAGAAATTTAGAAACTAAAATTGTTTCCTGTATGACGTAACACGGATAGCACGAAGAGATAGGTAATTTCGAATAAAGATATTTATGAAGGTATCTTCAGAAATATCTAAGATATTTATAACTAATGATACGATGATATCTTAGAATTTAAAATATTTAAGATCAGAAGATGGTGAAGAAATTCGTCCGCAAGGATTTAGACTAATTAAGGAGCTAGAGATTTCGTCAGATACTGAATCGTCTGGATTCGTTAAGTACAGGTTTAATCCTGGTGATTTGTCTACAGACTCCTTCATGGTGTGCTCAATCCGATTTTTGGTACCAAATTTTCTATCGAGCGTTCCCAACACTCCATTCTTTTGGCCGTTTAGACCCTCTACCATTTTTCTGTTTCCTCTGCATTTAATGCAACGATATCTGAATCATCGGTTATCAATCCGAAGTGGTTTCAGGAGAATTGTGTTTTTAGATGATTAAACGCTGGTGGTAAAATGGTGGAATATGAAAGGTTCCCTGGTAATAATAAAGAGCACGCATATATATATAAAGATTATAATAAGGTTGTTTTGAGTGAAAAGTCGAAGCTGTCTTGCTGGAGCTGTGACAAAATTTGGCTATTTTGAAAAAGGACTGCAAAGTTATTTTGGGTAATAATAACACTAAAGGAATTAGCACAACTACGTATTAAACGTTTACTCAGTTTCTGATGATTTTTTTTTTTTTTTTTTTTTTTCAGGTGCATAACTATATGCAACAAATCTTTTCTTTCGTAGATGAAGTGCGGCTGGTTCATTCTCTCGATCGAGGTGTTTTCAAGAATCATGAAATGTTTAAACGCAGATTGGAATCGTCAAGATACAAATGAGGTTTAAGATGAAATCAAGTGGCAAACTTAAAGAATTGTTTAGTTTCATATGTTATGATTAATATTTTAATTCATTTTTTTAATTGTCCAATGTTGATAGTCCCAATCGATAGTCCACAGTACAATAATTCATATATAATTTAATTTTTAATATTCGAATTAATTAATACGTATCGTGACCCGTGTACATGTCTCAGACTCGATCACAACTCAAAGTATATATATCATTTGAGAATCAACCTCAACCCTGTATAGCTAACTCCCGCATTACTGCATATAGAGTGTCTATGGTTATTCCAAATAATATATATAGATGCGTCGATATGATATGTCAAAACCTTGTATACGTGTCCCGATATTTAAAGTGCGTAAAATAAATAACAGAAATTAAATGACGATAAATTAAATGCGTAAAGTAAATAACAGAAATTAAATGACGATAAATAAAATTGCGATAATTAAATTGCGATAAATAAAATGTAATCAGTTAGCTAGGAACAGTTAGCGTAGATTCTTAACAAAATTTCAATTAGTTAATTCGTTTGTTTCTAACAAATTTTATTTTGTCCAATGTTTTCTTCATTATGCCACTTGTTGGATTCTGATAGGTCAAAATCCAAATATGAAATTGAACGAAAATGGATTCTGTGGTGAACGGATACGTATATCTATGGATACAAGTAGGATAGTGACTGACTGTTGAATCAGAGTCGAAGAATGTACCGTGTAGCTGATTAATGTGAAATCTAAATATTCCTCGGGTAGTACCTACCCGTTAAAATATTTTCACCATTAACAGTTTGTACAAAAGAATTTTAATTACAATCTTTATGAAAATATACTTGCATATATATTTTCTTCAGATGTAATCATGGATTTAATGAGTCAATAAGATATTAAACTCATTTGATTTACCGTTAATACTAGATTACATAATTTCTAAAACTTTAGAAATTACATAATCGCCATGTCGAGCAAAGATAATCGATGTAGAACGATTCGTAGAACGATGATTATACTCGAGGTGCAGAATGAGATGGTGAGGCATGGATTGTTGAAACTTGGGTTATTGGTGGTACTGGTACCGTTGGTGCTGAAGCTGGTGATGTTACTGGTGTTGGTGATACTGCTGGTGCTTGCAAATTGTATACCGTGCTCTCTAAAGTTAACACTCGAGCTCGGAGTTCTTTAACTTCTTCTACTAACCCTGGTTGGTTATCAGTGTGAGGTAAAGGTCGGATATCTTCTCTAGTTCCGTTAATGGTAGCCTCAAGACGAAAAATTCTTGCAAAAAGGGTATAAACGGTGTTGCGAACAGGTTCGCCGGTGAGCGGGTCGAGCACTCCGACGTTAGGTGGTAAGTTCGGCTCGTGATATGGAGTACCTTCTTCATTTCTCCATAGGGTAAGTATTTCGCGAACCCATCCCCACTTTCTAAAGAAATCACGGTAGTTGATCGGTTGGTGCGCTCCCGTCACGCTATCTTCGGAGTCAGAAGAACTTGGTCGATTCGTAGAGGCCATCGTACGCGATCACAGAAAAGATTTTTGGTATGAAAAGCTTAGTGACAGCAAATAATAGTTGGATGGTATTCTCAATGCATAATATGCATAGATATATATAGTACCAGGATCCCTTAAATTACGGAGAAATTTACGGAAGATATTAAGCAAAGTCTATCGTAATAGGTACGCTAAGATATAAATTTGTCTATACACTATCTATGCAATAAAGGCAGTAAGGCATGTCTAGACTTAGGAATGATTAGCAGGAAATTTTTCCACTAGGAATGATATACAATACTTATAATATGCAGCTAAGGTCGAAGTCCAGACTCGCTAATGCATCCCAACAACTATCAGTTAGACACACTAATGCAAGACCTGGTTCACTAGGACCAACGCTCTGATACCACCTGTAACGACCCGTCCTTATCCACCTGGACGAAGTCATCAACATTTGGTCCCATTGCGATGATCGACTCCAAGTAATGTCCTTAAAATGAGCAAATGCACAGCGGAAGACTTAATTCGTACCTGAGAATAAACATGCTTAAAAGTGTCAACCAAAAGGTTGGTGAGTTCATAGGTTTATCATAACAATCATTTCAATATATTAATAGACCACAAGATTTCATAATCATAAACATAATACACTCGCAAGTGTATGTAAAGCATTCTAAGTGGTTGAGCACTTGGTAACCATACTTAACATTTAATCAACGTCGCATATTCCCTTTATTATGAAATCTCACTACACCGTACCAAGTGTAGTCACAAAACGAAGTACTGTGCAACCGTTGAATACTGGTCGTCCAGTCCGGTTGGGGTTGTCAGGCCCGATAGATCTATCAACAGGATTCGCGTTTACAATACCCATGTAAATAGTAGTTACCAAGCTACAGGGAAATATGCCAGTGGTACAACTCAACGTAGAATATATATTTTTAAGTACTTGTGTCTATTTTGTAAACATTTATAAAAGCAGCGCATGTATTCTCAGCCCAAAAATATATATTGCAAAAGCGATTAAAAAGGGAGCAAATGAAACTCACATACTGTATTTTGTAGTAAAAATACATATGACGTCATTTAACAAGTGTAGGATTGACCTTGGATTCACGAACCTATATCATTTATATATATATTAACACATATAATTGAAGTCGAATAACTTTATATATTGTTATTAATATAACTGTTAGTTTTAGTATTTCATATGTTTCATTATTAACTTAAATATATTTACTTTATATACTTTAAAAAAAAATGTAGTTTTATTAAATATAACAAACTTTTATAATAATAATATTAATAGTAATATTGATAATAAAAATAATATAGTTGTAATAATAATAATGGTAAAAGTAATAATAATGATAGTAATAATACTAAAAATGATAAAGATATTAATAATAGTGTTAATACTAATAATAATAATGATAAAATAATAGTAATGATCCTAAAAATATTAATTTTAATAATAATGATAAAAATGATAAGAATAATAATGATTAATTAAATAAATAAATAACTACCTTTATGGAGTAATCCTAAAAAAAATGACCAAGTCCGGGTTTGAACCCGCGACGTCCCACTAACCCGATAATATCCTTAACTATTACTCCGCCTTGTATCTTTCTGATTTAACTATCTCTTAAATTCTTTTAACTCGTTTTAGTCTGTTTCAATATTTCTTGTCATTCATCACCGAAGGTCATCATCATCATACATATCATAATTCATTTCATTCAACATCATCATCATTCATTCGTGTATCAACGTAATCCTTATCATCATATTTATCATATCACGATCACCATCATTTGGCCCAAGAACAAATAAAGCAGGCTTTAGGGCCCAACAAATAAAACCCAACAGAAATATATATATATATATGTGGGCTGTTTGTTTTTATGAAGCCCGAATGAAAACCCTCGGCCCATCTTCTATAGTACTCACGGCCCACGAGGCAAAACATAAGCCCAACACTCGATTTCAAATCCAAGAAGGGTTTCGTTTTTTTTTTAAAGAAATGAAGGAAAAGCCGTATTCATATATATATAATACCTTTTTGTCTGCCACTTCTTTAATCAATCAAAGTAATCAGAATAGTGACAAAACCAAATAAGTCTTGATTCATCAACAACTTTTGTTTTTGTTTTTTTTAACATTATCTTCAATAGAATATCACGTAATATAATTTACTCTTTTCAGTTTCTATTGAAAAAAAATGCAGCGACAGAGTTATAACAGTTTTAATGGTGTCGGGTTTAGGTTCAAATAGAAACAAGAAACAGAAGCATGTGTGGGTTTTCGGAAAAAAATATCTATGAAGAAAGATGGTGGCGGTTTTAATGGTATTCAAGTGACGGTTTAAAGTGGTAACATGGAATGGTTGTTTAGTTGATCAAGGTGACCGGTCGTTTGCTTGCAACAGAAAACAAGAGAGGAAACGTGAGGTACCTGTGTTTATTTGAGATTGTGAGGTGTCGGTTTTCAAGTTTATGGGTGGTGGCGACATGGTATGATGAAGGCATCATGGTGGTAGTTAATCAAGAACATTCTATAGGGTTTTTGGGGTTTGTGTTTGTTCGAGTTAATCAGCAAAATAGTAGCTGCAATTGCAGCGAAATATTCTGACTAGAAACAGAAACATTGATGGTGGTTGTAAATACCGGAAGGAGGAGAAGGGTTGATCGAAGAAAAAGGTGGTGCTTTGGTGGTTTCGATCATAAAAAAATAGCAATGGTGATGGTTCAATCGGGTAAGAGATTGAGAGAGATGAAAGTGTCGGTTTGGGTTTGGTGTTGGTGTTTCATTGGTGATCAAAGGTTGCAAGGTGACCGGTGGTGGTTCGATTATTGTGGTAGTTCAAGGGTGACGGTTAAGGTGATGGTTTCAAAGTGACAACAGTAACAGTAGGGGTGGCGGTTTTTAACAGGAGAAGGTGATCTTTAATGGTTTCCGGTTGTCGATGGTTGTTGTAGGAGAAGAAGAAAGGTGGTCGGTTTTCAAGGTGTTTGGCGATGGTGGTGGTCGTCTACGGAAAACAATAAGTGTGGCACATAAAGGTGGTGATCGATGAGGTGGGTTGAGTTTAATGGGTGCTGCATCCATCGAAGCAAACAGGAAAAAAAATAGTGATGCTGTGTGGGTTTTCGAAGGAGATTAGAGATGAGAGATTGAGAGATATGGTTAGAGATGGTTCTCCGATGATTATGAGCTAGTGAGCAAGAAGGTTCACGATATTGTTTGATCATCCTCGAACAGAAACAATAAATATGATTCGAAGTAGTATGGCAAGATCAAATGAATGTTCGGGTTTGATGAGCGTGATCGGAGGTTTGCAGTTTTTATGGAGGTCCTTTGGCCAACAAGTGAGATGAAAAGTGTTCTAGTGGTTTGTTGTTAAGTGAAGATGGGTTGATCGTGAGAGTGAGAATAGAGATGAAAAGAAAAGAAAAGAAATTGAAGAGGGTTTGGTTATGTTTAATCTCTCCTAGATTCTATGTAATACTTAGTATATATAATGAATTAGATAATTATCATCTATAAAGTTATAATGTGATAGACAATGATAGATAGGATAAAGTGAATGTAAATTGAAATTAGTGAGGGAAAAATGAGACAGCAATCAGGAAAAAAAAATAGAGACCGAAATGATTGCTAACAAATTTTAACGCTTATAGATATTTAATTATATTTTATGTTCAATAAATCATCAATATAAATATCTTAATAATATAACTATATTATATATCAAATTAATATTATCACATAATTATTTAAAATGAGTTATTATAAATTTATATACTTATATATACATATATACATATATACACATTTATTTACAAATAATGGTTCGTGAATCGTCGGAAACAGTCGAAGGGTAATTGCATTCATAAAATAGTTCAAACTTTTTGAGACTCAACCTAACAGACTTTGCTTACCGTGTTGAAATTCCACTATCGTATTGAGAGTTTGGTTTCAAATTAGTCGAAATTTTCCGGGTCGTTACAGACTATAACTCACTTTCACATATTTTTACTTCGTAGGGAAGTAAGACTTGGCCACTGGTTGATTCACGAACCTATAACAATATATACATATATATCAAAGTATGTTCAAAATATATTTACAACACTTTTAATATATTTTGATGTTTTAAGTTTATTAAGTCAGCTGTCCTCGTTAGTAACCTACAACTAGTTATCCACAGTTAGATGTACAGAAATAAATCGATAAATATTATCTTGAATTAATCCACGACCCAGTGTATACGTATCTCAGTATTGATCACAACTCAAACTATATATATTTTGGAATCAACCTCAACCCTGTATAGCTAACTCCAACATTCACATATAGAGTGTCTATGGTTGTTCCGAAATATATATAGATGTGTCGACATGATAGTTCGAAACATTGTATACGTGTCTATGGTATCTCAAGATTACATAATATACAATACAAGTTGATTAAGTTATGGTTGGAATAGATTTGTTACCAATTTTCACGTAGCTAAAATGAGAAAAATTATCCAATCTTGTTTTACCCATAACTTCTTCATTTTAAATCCGTTTTGAGTGAATCAAATTGCTATGGTTTCATATTGAACTATATTTTATGAATCTAAACAGAAAAAGTATAGGTTTATAGTCGGAAAAATAAGTTACAAGTTGTAATGACTCGGATTTTTCCGATCGTTTATTGCATATAAGATTAATATTTACATAAATTAAACCTTACCAACATGATAAGCAATCTAAATTGTTGAGATTTATGTTTTTGAAAAGAGTTTTACACAATGTTTGACCGTCCAATTTGACCGATGATATCACGAACTATATAACATACGATAATTATACGTCTGGGTATATATATGTATCTATATATATTTAACATGATCTAAGGATGTTTAACATCTCATTGTGTACTAATAACAATGAGTTGTAGGTATATTTTGAAACTACTAACTTAAGTTTTCAAAACGATAACTATACGTAACGTTCTTTGACATAAATACTTATAATCTATAATACTTATACATGCATCGTATAGATATGTATTTAATCACTTTTAAAGGGCTTACATACATAAAACAATATAAGTATATTTACAAAAGATAGCTATATTTGAATCCTCATTCCGTTTTCTCAAAGATTTCTATACGTATACCTAGGGTATATGTACCGGTATCATACCCATCTTCTAGATGTATTTACTATTGGTATATACATGTCAAATCAACATATATTCAGCTCTTGTTCATGCCCTTAAGGCTAGGTAATTAGAATTGGAAGTATGCATGACTAATTTTACAAAATAACAAAATGAAAATTTGTCCATGTTCCCCATTTTCACATTTTTAAGACCTCCCCCCATTCCATTTCTAATTCAATCTTTTACCTTCATTTCCTAGCTAAACACACACATATTCATGAGCCTTAAACACCTTAAACATCTCAGCAAACAACCATGAAGATCTAGCTTCAAAAACAACACTTAAACATCATAAGAAAATCTTTCCAAGAACACTTCAAAAATCCTTCCAAATTTACAAGTTTACTTCCAACCTTTTGATCCAACTCCACCACTCTTTTAGTTCTAGGATTTTACTCATCTTTTACAGCAATTTTGTCCAAGTAACTTGAGGTAGTAACCTTGTTCATAATTTTATTCGATTCATATTTATATAGCTATCTTATTTTGTGATATAAAATTTTAACAACAAGAACATAGTTTGAATGATTTCAAATTTGTTCGCAAACTAAATAGATCCTTCTAACTTAACTTTTAAAATACTTCAAGACTTGTAATATATCATAATGATATGCTAATTTAACAAGATACAACTTGTTTTTACAAAGAACACCTTAAAACTGAATCTATGTCGTCGGAGTGTAACCGGAGGCTGTTTTGGGTTGGATAATTAAAAACCATCTTGAACTTTGAATTAGAAGTTCATGTTCTGGAAAAATGATATTTCTTATGAATATGTTAACACATAAAAATTTCATGGTTTAATTCAAAGTATAAGTATTTTTAGAAAAATGACCATTAAGTGTTGTTTTTATGACAAAAATGATTACTTTCATAAGATTCACCTAGAGTTTGGACTATAACCTGTGATTCCGAATGTAAACCAAGGTATTTACAGTTCATATTCTTAAAATTTGACTCGATCCAAGGAAGTGGCAAGTTGAATCAATAAAAACGGAGTTGTAACGAAGAAACTACGACTAAAATAAGATCGGGTATCCAAAGCTTGTTTAACAACGAAAATAATTGGAGAAAAATTAAATAAATCATATCTTTCCTAATTAATATGATATTTCATATATATTTACTCATGATTTAATTTTATATATTTCAGGACCACCCGTAAACAACACGAGAAGATTAATCATAAGACCTCATGTACGTACGCAACACGTCATTTGACAACACGGTACTTTATGTACGCAACACGTCATTTGACAACACGGTACCGTGGGTCAAGATTAATTCCGATCAACATGAATACGATGGGGTCTTTATTTTTTTTTAGCAACTAATTGTGGACTACTAACATCGGACTGCTAACTACGGAGTAAGAAATTATTAAAAATATATATATGAAATGTTTATTTCTTAAAAAGAAAATATGTTGATATATCATATATATGGTTAGGTTCGTGATATCTATCGGAGACCAAGTCGAGTTAAATACCTTCAAGGAAAAGGTGAGTATATAGTCCCACTTTTAAACTCTAAATATTTCGGGATGAGAATACATGCATTTTATGATTTACGTTATAGACACAAGTACTTAAAAATATATTCTACGTTGAGTTGTACCACTGGCATATCTCCCTGTAACTTGGTAACTACTATTTACATGCGGTATTGTAAACGCGAATCCTGTTGATAGATCTATCGGGCCTGACAACCACAACCGGACTGGACGACCAGTATTCAACGGTTGCACAGTACTTCGTTTCGGTGACTACACTTGGTACGGTGTAGTAAGATTTCATAATAAAGGGAATATGCGACGTTGATTAAATGTTAAGTATGGTTATCAAGTGCTCAACAACTTAGAATATTTTTATTGAAACGTTTATATATGAAATCTTGTGGTCTATATTTATAACGCTGCCGGCATTAAACCTATATCTCACCAACTTTATGTTGACGTTTTAAGCATGTTTATTCTCAGGTGATAACTAAAAGCTTCCGCTGCAACATGTTGAATTTAAGCAAGATCTTGAGTATGCATATTTGTGTCAAAAATAAAACTGCATATCGGAGGATTTGTAATGTAAAATATGTTGGAGGTCGTATTGTTATTATCACATGTAAAGTTTGTAAGTCTAAGATTGTCGCTAAACGATAATCATTATTAAGTTGTTTAAACCTTGTATTTGTAATAAAAGCTATGGTTTGTATTGTAAAAACGAATGCAGTTTTTGAAAAATGTCGCATATAGAGGTCAATACCTCGCGATGAAATCATATGTTATTGTATTCATCCTTATGGTTAAGGTCGGGTTATTACATGTGGTATCAGAGCGTTGGTCTTAGAGAACCAGAGAATTTGCATTAGTGTGTCTTATCGAGTTTGTTAGGATGCATTAGTGAGTCTGGACTTTGTTCGTGTTTGATTTCGAAAACTATTGCTTATCCTTGTTGGTTAAAAATTAATATGTAAATATTATGTAGTATTAACGTGCTAGTTGTTATGTGATAGATGTCTGGCTTAGAACTTATTATCACATTCAGCGACTCCGAACCAGACTCTTCAGATGGTGTTCCAGTCATTAATCTATCCGATGATGAAAACGACACCTTTGGGGAAGACTCACAAGTTCCAGATGAATCAATTGAAGAGGAACCGGAAAGTGATCCTGAGGAGGAAGAAATACAAGAAATTACGAAAGACAAGTTCGAACGAGGAAAGAAACGAAAGGCTACTGAAATGGAAAATCTAAATTCCGAGTCTAGAGAGGATGTTGCGGAACCAACTCCACCAGATACTTCCACACCTATTCCCGCTATTCCTATTAGTTCTATCCCGACATCCAGTTCTTTGGTTCCTCAGCCAAAACGCAGGGAGACAACCAGGATAACCTTTAAGAGATTTCTTTGAACACAAACGCTTTGGGTTAAATGATGCGCTGTTGTTTTAAACCATGGGATCATATAATGTTTTGTATAATATTACTAGTGTGGTTTGCTTAATGTTTGATGTAAGATAAGCATATGTAAAATAGTGAAGTGTGAAATGCAATAATTTTCCATGGTTAAGTATTATTTGGGTGGTAGTAATTGATTTTCGTACTAAGCTATTAAGTATGAACTTTAACGGGTAGGTACTACCCTAGATATAATTATAAAATGCTAATAAGAAGAAAAGGCTTTTATAATAATAACTGGTTCATATTATTAATAAGCTACGATGTACTGTAAATACATACTACATCTATAATATTCCATGTGAATAATTATTTTTTTTCATTCTTATTGAAGATTATGGCGCGATTGAACCGAATGACGGAACAAGAAATCCTGGAACTCATCAATCAGTGAGTGAACGACAGAATGTTATGGGTCGAGGCTGCAAGAGGTGCTGCAGTTAACCCAAATCCTCGTGTGGGGTGCACTTACAAAACTTTTCAAGGTTGCAAGCCCTCATCATTCAGTGGAACAGAAGGACCGGTCGGTTTAACCCGGTGGATCGAAAAGATTGAGTCTGTGTTTAAAATCAGTGGTTGTATTAAGAAGGACATGACTAAGTATGCATCGTGCACCCTACAAGATAGTGCACTCACGTGGTGGAAAAACTATGTGAAGGCCGTAGGAGGAGATGTAGCTTATGATACTCCTTGGGAAGAATTCAAAACAATGCTAATCAACGAATATTGTCCAAGGAACGAGGTTAGGAAGTTGGAAGCTGAATTACGAAGCCTGAAAGCTGTTGGTACTGAACTCACCAACTACAATCAGCGATTCATGGAATTAGCTTTGCTATGTCCCGAATTGGTACCAACCGAAGAACGGAAGATTGAACTGTACAAAGACGGTTTGCCTAAAAAGGTCAAGGCAAATGTTACAGCATCCAAACCCAAGACTATTCATGAAGCTATCACCATGGCGAATGAATTGATGGACCAGATTATTCTGGATAAGAACACCGATGTCAAGACATCGGGAAACAAAAGAAAGTGGGAAGGTAATCATCAACAATCCAACAAGAAACAAGAAACCACGCAAGGTGCGGGTAGCGGTTCAAACTCAGGTTACAAAGGACGAAATCCTTTATGTAACAGATGCCACAAACATCACTCTGGTTATTGTAACGTGGTGTGCAACAATTGTAATCGAAAAGGTCATCTTGCTGAAGATTGTAGGGTTTTCGCTACAAATACAAACGGTACCAAGACTCCTGCCACCAATGCAAATAGAACTGCCTTGGCCACTGTTACTTGTTATGGGTGTGGGAAATAGGGTCATTATAAGAGCCAGTGTCCGAATCCAGAGAAGAATAATGGATCTGCACGTGGAAGAGCATTTGTTATTAATGCTAGAGAGGCGTGTGAAGACCCGGAGCTTGTTACGGGTACGTTTGCCATTAATAACTTATCCGCATCTATTATATTTGATACTGGTGTCGATAGAAGTTACGTGAGTAGAGACTTTTACGCTAAATTGAATTGTTCATCATTACCTCTAGATGCTAAGTACATGATTGAGTTAGCTAATGGTAAACTAATTAAAGCCAATAAAATTTGCCGTGATTGTAAAATAAATTTAGCCGGAGAAACATTTAAGATTGATTTGATACCCGTAGAATTAGGAAGTTTTGATGTAGTAGTCGGCATGGACTGGATGTCCAAAATAGGAGCTGAAGTTGTGTGCGCCAAGAAGGCAATTCGCATTCCTCGTAAGGATAAAACGCCAGTAATGATTTATGGAGAGAAGGGTAACTCAAAGCTAAAACTCATTAGTTATTTGAAAGCTCAAAAGTGCTTGAAGAAAGGGTGCTATGCTATCTTAGCACATGTTAATAAAGTTGAAACGAAGGAGAAAGTGAAGAGCATCAATGACGTGCCTGTGGCAAGAGATTTTCCTGAAGTCTTTCCGGAAGAGTTGCCGGGATTACCTCCATTTAGATCTGTAGAATTTCAAATAGATCTAGTACCAGGAGCTGCACCAGTGGCTCGTGCTCCATATAGACTTGCACCATCTGAGATGAAAGAGTTACAAAGCCAGTTACAAGAATTACTGGACCGTGGTTTCATTCGACCGAGCACTTCACCGTGGGGAGCTCAGATTTTATTCGTCAAGAAGAAAGACGGATCTTTCCGAATGTGTATAGATTATCGTGAATTAAATAAGTTAACTATCAAGAATCGGTATCCACTACCGAGAATTGATGACTTATTTGATCAATTGCAAGGATCATGTGTTTACTCAAAAATCGACCTAAGGTCGGGCTATCATCAACTACGCGTCAAAGAAGAAGATATTCCGAAAACTGCTTTTCGGACACGCTACGGTCATTACGAATTTTTGGTCATGCCGTTTGGATTAACGAATGCGCCAGCTGTATTCACGGACCTCATGAATCGAGTTTGTAGTCCGTATTTAGATAAGTTTGTTATCGTTTTCATTGACGATATTCTTATCTATTCCAAGAGTGAGCAAGAGCATGAACAACATTTAAGATTGGTATTAGAATTGTTAAGAAAAGAACAATTATACGCCAAATTTTCTAAGTGTGCGTTTTGGTTGAAAGAAGTGTAATTTTTTGGCCATGTTGTTAGTAGCAAAGGAATTCAGGTTGACCCAGCTAAAATTGAGGCCATTGAAAATTGGGAGACTCCTAAGACACCAACGCAGATACGCCAATTTTTGGGTTTAGCCGGTTATTATAGAAGGTTTATTCAAGATTTTTCCCGAATAGCTAAACCATTGACAGCGTTAACACAAAAAGGGAAGAAGTACGAATGGACCTTTGAGCAGGAGAGTGCATTTCAATTACTCAAGAAGAAGTTGACCACGGCACCTATTTTATCGTTACCTGAAGGGAACGATGATTTTGAGATATATTGTGACGCTTCGCGACAAGGTTTTGGTTGCGTCCTTATGCAACGAAAGAAAGTTATTGCATACGCATCCCGACAATTGAAGATTCATGAGCGGAATTATACGACGCATGATCTAGAATTGGGGGCAGTAGTGTTTGCATTGAAGATATGGAGACACTATTTATATGGAGTTAAATGCACTGTGTTTACTGATCATAAAAGCCTTCAACATATTTTCGATCAGAAACAGCTGAACATGAGGCAACGTAGGTGGGTCGAGCTGATAAACGACTACGATTGTGAGATTCACTATCATCCCGGGAAAGTGAATGTAGTGGCCGACGCTTTAAGTAGAAAGGAACGAGAACCAATTCGAGTACGAGCAATGAACATAAAAATTCGCATGAATCTCAACTCACAAATCAAAGAGGCTCAACGAGAAGCTCTTACTAAAGAAAACATAGGAAATGAAATAATGAAGAAGTATGGGAAACAACTCATTATGCGGGAAGATGAAATTCGATATTTTGCAAACCGTATTTGGGTACCAAAGTTGGGTGGATTAAGGAAGTTAATATTGAATGAGGCACATAAGACAAGATACTCGATACATCCTGGAGTTGGAAAGATGTATCAAGATCTTAAGAAGCATTATTGGTGGCCTAATTTGAAGACAGACGTTGCAACATATGTTGGGGAATGTTTAACTTGTTCCAAAGTCAAAGCAGAACACCAGAAGCCGTCAGGATTACTTCAACAACCAGAAATCCCAGAATGGAAATGGGATGGTATTACCATGGATTTCATCACAAAATTACCTAAGACTGCCTGGGGTTATGACACCATTTGAGTAATAGTTGATCGTCTCACCAAATCTGCACATTTCTTGCCTATAAAGGAAATGGATAGAATGGAGAAACTATTACGATTATACATAAAGGAAATTGTTTCAAGGCATGGAATACCTATTTCCATTATATCCGATCGTGATAGTAGATTTACATCAAAGTTCTGGCAATCACTACAGGAGGCCCTAGGGACTCGTTTGGATATGAGTACCGCATATCATCCGCAAACTGACGGGCAGAGTGAAAAAACAATTCAGACTCTTGAAGACATGCTTAGGGCATGTGTGATCGATTTTGGAAACGGATGGGATAAATATCTACCATTAGCAGAATTCTCGTATAATAATAGTTATCATGCGAGCATTAAAGCTGCACCATTCGAAGCACTGTATGGAAGGAAGTGTAGATCCCCTATCTGTTGGAACGAAGTAGGAGATCGACAATTAACTGGACCCGAGATCATCCATGAAACTACTGAGAAGATAGTGCAAATCAAGGAGAAATTGAAAACAGCCCGTAGTCGCCAAAAGAGCTACGCCGATGTCCGAAGGAAACCATTAGAGTTTCAGATCGGTGACATGGTTATGTTAAAGGTGTCACCTTGGAAAGGTGTAATACGTTTTGGAAAAAGAGGTAAACTGAACCCAAGGTATATAGGCCCGTTCAAGATCATCGAACGCATTGGACCGGTAGCTTATCGACTCGAATTACCACAACAACTCGCCGGAGTACATAATACATTTCACATCTCAAACCTTAAGAAATGTCTTGTAAAGGAAGATCTCACCATTCCTCTTGAAGAAATTCAAGTCAACGAGAAACTACAATTCATAGAAGAACCAGTCGAAATCATGGACCGTGAGGTTAAACGGCTTAAGCAGAGCAACATACCAATCGTCAAGGTTCGTTGGAATGCTCGAAGGGGTCCCGAGTTTACTTGGGAACGAGAGAATCAAATGAAACAAAAGTACCCACATTTGTTTCCCGATGACGCAAAATAGGTACAATTTTAAAATTTCGGGACGAAATTTATTTAACGGGTAGGTAATGTAACGACCCGGATTTTTCCGATCGTTTATTGCATATAAGATTAATATTTACATAAATTAAACCTTACCAACATGATAATCAATCTAAATTGTTGAGATTTATGTTTTTGAAAAGAGTTTTACACAACGTTTGACCGTCCAATTTGACCGATGATATCACGAACTATATAACATACGATAATTATACGTCTGGGTATATATATGTATCTATATATATTTAACATGATCTAAGGATGTTTAACATCTCATTGTGTACTAATAACAATGAGTTGTAGGTATATTTTGAAACTACTAACTTAAGTTTTCAAAACGATAACTATACGTAACGTTCTTTGACATAAATACTTATAATCTATAATACTTATACATGCATCGTATAGATATGTATTTAATCACTTTTAAAGGGCTTACATACATAAAACAATATAAGTATATTTACAAAAGATAGCTATATTTGAATCCTCGTTCCGTTTTCTCAAAGATTTCTATACGTATACCTAGGGTATATGTACCGGTATCATACCCATCTTCTAGATGTATTTACTATTGGTATATACATGTCAAATCAACATCTATTCAGCTCTTGTTCATGCCCTTAAGGCTAGGTAATTAGAATTGGAAGTATGCATGACTAATTTTACAAAATAACAAAATGAAAATTTGTCCATGTTCCCCATTTTCACATTTTTAAGACCTCCCCCCATTTCATTTCTAATTCAATCTTTTACCTTCATTTCCTAGCTAAACATACACATATTCATGAGCCTTAAATACCTTAAACATCTCAGCAAACAACCATGAAGATCTAGCTTCAAAAACAACACTTAAACATCATAAGAAAATCTTTCCAAGAACACTTCAAAAATCCTTCCAAATTTACAAGTTTACTTCCAACCTTTTGATCCAACTCCACCACTCTTTTGGTTCTAGGATTTTACTCATCTTTTACAGCAATTTTGTCCAAGTAACTTGAGGTAGTAACCTTGTTCATAATTTTATTCGATTCATATTTATATAGCTATCTTATTTTGTGATATAAAATTTTAACAACAAGAACATAGTTTGAATGATTTCAAATTTGTTCGCAAACTAAATAGATCCTTCTAACTTAACTTTTAAAATACTTCAAGACTTGTAATATATCATAATGATATGCTAATTTAACAAGATACAACTTGTTTTTACAAAGAACACCTTAAAACTGAATCTATGTCGTCGGAGTGTAACCGGAGGCTGTTTTGGGTTGGATAATTAAAAACCATCTTGAACTTTGAATTAGAAGTTCATGTTTTGGAAAAATGATATTTCTTATGAATATGTTAACACATAAAAATTGCATGGTTTAATTCAAAGTATAAGTATTTTTAGAAAAATGACCATTAAGTGTTGTTTTTATGACAAAAATGATTACTTTCATAAGATTCACCTAGAGTTTGGACTATAACCTGTGATTCCGAATGTAAACCAAGGTATTTACAGTTCATATTCTTAAAATTTGACTCGATCCAAGGAAGCGGCAAGTTGAATCAACAAAAACGGAGTTGTAACGAAGAAACTACGACTAAAATAAGATCGGGTATCCAAAGCTTGTTTAACAACGAAAATAATTGGAGAAAAATTAAATAAATCATATCTTTCCTAATTAATATGATATTTCATATATATTTACTCATGATTTAATTTTATATATTTCAGGACCACCCGTAAACAACACGAGAATATTAATCATAAGACCTCATGTACGTACGCAACACGTCATTTGACAATACGGTACTTTATGTACGCAACACGTCATTTGACAACACGGTACCGTGGGTCAAGATTAATTCCGATCAACATGAATACGATGGGGTCTTTTTTTTTTTTAGCAACTAATTGTGGACTACTAACATCGGACTGCTAACTACGGACTAAGAAATTATTAAAAGTATTAAAAGTATATATATGAAACGTTTATTTCTTAAAAAGAAAATATGTTGATATATCATATATATGGTTAGGTTCGTGATATCTATCGAAGACCAAGTCGAGTTAAATACCTTCAAGGAAAAGGTGAGTATATAGTCCCACTTTTAAACTCTAAATATTTCGGGATGAGAATACATGCATTTTATGATTTACGTTATAGACACAAGTACTTAAAAATATATTCTACGTTGAGTTGTACCACTGGCATATCTCCCTGTAACTTGGTAACTACTATTTACATGCGGTATTGTAAACGCGAATCCTGTTGATAGATCTATCGGGCCTGACAACCCCAACCGGACTGGATGACCAGTATTCAACGGTTGCACAGTACTTCGTTTCGGTGACTACACTTGGTACGGTGTAGTAAGATTTCATAATAAAGGGAATATGCGACGTTGATTAAATGTTAAGTATGGTTATCAAGTGCTCAACAACTTAGAATATTTTTATTGAAACGTTTATATATGAAATCTTGTGGTCTATATTTATAACGCTGCAGGCATTAAACCTATATCTCACCAACTTTATGTTGACGTTTTAAGCATGTTTATTCTCAGGTGATAACTAAAAGCTTCCGCTGCAACATGTTGAATTTAAGCAAGATCTTGAGTATGCATATTTGTGTCCAAAATAAAACTGCATATCGGAGGATTTGTAATGTAAAATATGTTGGAGGTCGTATTGTTATTATCACATGTAAAGTTTGTAAGTCTAAGATTGTCGCTAAACGATAATCATTATTAAGTTGTTTAAACCTTGTATTTGTAATAAAAGCTATGGTTTGTATTGTAAAAACGAATGCAGTTTTTGAAAAATGTCGCATATAGAGGTCAATACCTCACGATGAAATCATATGTTATTGTATTCGTCCTTATGGTTAAGGTCGGGTTATTACACAAGTCGTTTTTGTAAAGGTAGTCATTTCAGCCGAAAGAACGACGTCTAGATGACCATTTTAGAAAACATACTTCCACTTTGAGTTTAACCATAATTTTTGGATATAGTTTCATGTTCATAATAAAAATCATTTTCTCAGAATAACAACTTTTAAATCAAAGTTTATCATAGTTTTTAATTAACTAACCCAAAACAGCCCGCGGTGTTACTACGACGGCGTAAATCCGGTTTTACGGTGTTTTTCGTGTTTCCAGGTTTTAAATCATTAAGTTAGCATATCATATAGATATAGAACATGTGTTTAGTTGATTTTAAAAGTCAAGTTAGAAGGATTAACTTTTATTTGCGAACAAGTTTAGAATTAACTAAACTATGTTCTAGTGATTACAAGTTTAAACCTTCGAATAAGATAGCTTTATATGTATGAATTGAATGATGTTATGAACATCATTACTACCTTAAGTTCCTTGGATAAACCTACTGGAAATGAGAAAAATAGATCTAGCTTCAAAGGATCCTTGGATGGCTTGAAAGTTCTTGAAGCAGAATCATGACACGAAAACAATTTCAAGTAAGATTTCCACTCGAAATAAGATTGTTATAGTTATAGAAATTGAATTAAAGTTTGAATATGATTATTACCTTGTATTAGAAAGATAACCTACTGTAAGTAACAAAGGTTTCTTGATCTTGGATGATTACTTGGAATGGATTTAGAAAACTTGGAAGTAAACTTGCAATCTTGGAAGTATTTCTTGATTTTATGAAACTAGAACTTTTGGAATTTATGAAGAACACTTAGAACTTGAAGATAGAACTTGAGAGAGATCAATTAGATGAAGAAAATTGAAGAATTAAAGTGTTTGTAGGTGTTTTTGGTCGTTGGTGTATGGATTAGATATAAAGGATATGTAATTTTGTTTTCATGTAAATAAGTCATGAATGATTACTCATATTTTTGTAATTTTATGAGATATTTCATGCTAGTTGCCAAATGATAGTTCCCACATGTGTTAGGTGACTCACATGGGCTGCTAAGAGCTGATCATTGGAGTGTATATACTAATAGTATGTACATCTAAAAGCTGTGTATTGTACGAGTACGAATACGGGTGCATACGAGTAGAATTGTTGATAAAACTGAACGAGGATGTAATTGTAAGCATTTTTGTTAAGTAGAAGTATTTTGATAAGTGTCTTGAATTCTTTAAAAAGTGTATGAATACATATTAAAACACTACATGTATATACATTTTAACTGAGTCGTTAAGTCATCGTTAGTCGTTACATGTAAATGTTGTTTTGAAACCTTTAGGTTAACGATCTTGTTGAATGTTGTTAACCCATTGTTTATTATAACAAATGAGATGTTAAATTATTATATTATCATGATATTATGATATATAATATATCTTAATATGATGTATATGCAGTTAAATGTCGTTACAACGATAATCGTTACATATATGTCTCGTTTCGAAATCATTAAGTTAGTAGTCTTATTTTTACATATGTATTTCATTGTTAATACACTTAATAATATATTTAGTTATCATTTAACATAATTAACCAAGTGTATCAATATCTTAATATGATTCATATGTACCTAGTAAGACGTTGTTATAACGATAATCGTTATATATATCGTTTTCGAGTTTCTTAAATTAATAGTCTCATTTTTATGTATATAACTCATTGTTAAAATACCTAATGAGATACATACTTATAATAAAATCATGTTAACTATATATATAACCATATATATGTCATCGTATAGTTTTTACAAGTTTTAACGTTCGTGAATCACCGGTCAACTTGGGTGGTCAATTGTCTATATGAAACCTATTTCAATTAATCAAGTCTTAACAAGTTTGATTGCTTAACATGTTGGAAACACTTAATCATGTAAATAAAAATTTCATTTAATATATATATAAACATGGAAAAGTTCGGGTCACTACAGTACCTACCCGTTAAATAAATTTCGTCCCGAAATTTTAAGCAGTTGGAGGTGTTGACGTATCTTCTGGAAATAAATGCGGGTATTTCTTCTTCATCTGATCTTCTCGTTCCCAGGTGAACTCGGGTCCTCTACGAGCATTCCATCGAACCTTAACAATTGGTATCTTGTTTTCCTTAAGTCTTTTAACCTCACGATCCATTATTTCGACGGGTTCTTCGATAAATTGAAGTTTTTCGTTGATTTGGATTTCATCTAACGGAATAGTGAGATCTTCTTTAGCAAAACATTTCTTCAAATTCGAGACGTGGAAAGTGTTATGTACAGCCGCGAGTTGTTGAGGTAACTCAAGTCGGTAAGCTACTGGTCCGACACGATCAATAATCTTGAATGGTCCAATATACCTTGGATTTAATTTCCCTCGTTTACCAAATCGAACAACGCCTTTCCAAGGTGCAACTTTAAGCATGACCATCTCTCCAATTTCAAATTCTATATCTTTTCTTTTAATGTCAGCGTAGCTCTTTTGTCGACTTTGGACGGTTTTCAACCGTTGTTGAATTTGGATGATCTTCTCGGTAGTTTCTTGTATTATCTCCGGACCCGTAATCTGTCTATCCCCCACTTCACTCCAACAAATCGGAGACCTGCACTTTCTACCATAAAGTGCTTCAAACGGTGCCATCTCAATGCTTGAATGGTAGCTGTTGTTGTAGGAAAATTCTGCTAACGGTAGATGTCGATCCCACTGTTTCCGAAATCAATAACACATGCTCGTAGCATGTCTTCAAGCGTTTGTATCGTCCTTTCGCTCTGCCCATCAGTTTGTGGATGATAGGCAGTACTCATGTCTAGACGAGTTCCTAATGCTTGCTGTAATGTCTGCCAGAATCTTGAAATAAATCTGCCATCCCTATCAGAGATAATAGAGATTGGTATTCCATGTCTGGAGATGACTTCCTTCAAATACAGTCGTGCTAAATTCTCCATCTTGTCATCTTCTCTTATTGGCAGGATGTGTGCTGATTTGGTGAGATGATCAACTATTACCCAAATAGTATCAAAACCACTTGCAGTCCTTGGCAATTTAGTGATGAAATCCATGGTAATGTTTTCCCATTTCCATTCCGGGATTTCGGGTTGTTGAAGTAGACCTGATGGTTTCTGATGCTCAGCTTTGACCTTAGAACACGTCAAACATTCTCCTACGTATTTAGCAACATCAACTTTCATACCCGGCCACCAAAAATGTTTCTTGAGATCCTTTTACATCTTCCCCGTTCCAGGATGTATTGAGTATCTGGTTTTATGAGCTTCTCTAAGTACCATTTCTCTCATATCTCCAAATTTTGGTACCCAAATCCTTTCAGCCCTATACCGGGTTCCGTCTTCCCGAATATTAAGATGGTTCTCCGATCCTTTGGGTATTTCATCCTTTAAATTTCCCTCTTTTAAAACTCCTTGTTGCGCCTCCTTTATTTGAGTAGTAAGGTTATTGTGAATCATTATATTCATAGATTTTACTCGAATGGGTTCTCTGTCCTTCCTGCTCAAGGCGTCGGCTACCACATTTGCCTTCCCCGGGTGGTAACGAATCTCAAAGTCGTAATCATTCAACAATTCAATCCACCTACGCTGCCTCATATTCAGTTGTTTCTGATTAAATATGTGTTGAAGACTTTTGTGTTCGGTATATATAATACTTTTGACTCCATATAAGTAGTGCCTCCAAGTCTTTAATGCAAAAACAACCGCGCCTAATTCCAAATCATGCGTCGTATAATTTTGCTCGTGAACCTTCAATTGTCTAGACGCATAAGCAATCACCTTCGTTCGTTGCATTAATACACAACCGAGACCTTGCTTTGATGCGTCACAATAAATCACAAAATCATCATTCCCTTCAGGCAATGACAATATAGGTGCCGTAGTTAGCTTTTTCTTCAATAACTGAAATGCTTTCTCTTGTTCACCCTTCCATTCAAATTTCTTCCCTTTATGCGTTAATGCAGTCAAGGGTTTTGCTATTCTGGAAAAGTCTTGGATGAACCTTCTGTAGTAACCAGCTAGTCCTAAAAACTGGCGTATGTGTTTCGGAGTTTTCGGGGTTTCCCACTTTTCAACAGTTTCTATCTTTGCCGGATCTACCTTAATACCTTTTTTGTTCACTATGTGACCGAGAAATTGAACTTCTTCCAACCAAAATGCACACTTTGAAAATTTAGCGTACAATTCTTCCTTCCTCAATACTTCTAACACCTTTCTCAAATGTTCACCGTGTTCTTGGTCATTCTTTGAGTAAATAAGTATGTCATCAATGAAAACAATGACAAACTTGTCAAGGTATGGTCCACACACTCGGTTCATAAGGTCCATGAACACGGCTGGTGCATTAGTTAAACCAAACGGCATGACCATAAACTCGTAATGACCGTAACGTGTTCTGAAAGCAGTCTTTGGAATATCATCTTCTTTCACCCGCATTTGATGATACCCGGAACGTAAGTCAATCTTTGAATAAACAGACTGTGACAACCCAGAAATTTCCAACCAAATTTAAACTTTAATCTTTATATGTTTCCAACACGATAAGCAATATTTGTTAAGTTAAATTTCAAGAATTTTAAACTATGTTCATACATTCATTCAACCTCGACCAAGTTCCAACGATTCACGAACCATTAAACGAATATGATTATATATGTATATGTATATATATATTATAACTTGAAACGTAAACAAAATATTAGATTAAATACTTTATATGATTGTATCTGTTTTAAAATGTTTATCAGTGGAATTAGAAGATAAGATCAAATGATTGAATTATCAGATATATTGAATTATGATTACAAGTCTCTGTTGAAAGGCCCACGTTGATTTGAGAAATCTTTCCATTTTAACAATATTCGGAAAATGGTAAAGTGATTTATAAATAAGAACAAATTGTCAATCATTGAGAACTAGACAAAGGATAGTGGAAGATTGAATCTCATAAAGACTCGATTGATCTATTTAGTTTCAAACGTACAAAAACGTTTTCAGTTTAAAAAGAACTTTATTATTAAAACG
Organism: Rutidosis leptorrhynchoides; assembly: GCF_046630445.1. Lineage (NCBI taxonomy): Eukaryota > Viridiplantae > Streptophyta > Magnoliopsida > Asterales > Asteraceae > Rutidosis > Rutidosis leptorrhynchoides. The sequence goes on along the minus strand of NC_092342.1, from coordinate 321,150,824 downwards.
TATATAACTTTTATAAATATCTAGAACCACTTCTGACAACTCATTACTTAACTAGTATGATAAAGATAACGATATTTATATTTTATTTTATTAAATATATATAACGATTTAAATTAATATTATATATATTTATACGCGTATTATACGTACATAGTTTTATACTTTTACTATACTTAAACTTTACCTTTACTTTATTTTTACTTTACTTTAACTTTAATACTTCACTTTAATAATTCATACTTTAATAATTCACTTTAATAATTCATACTTTAATAATTTACTTTAATAATTCATACTTTAATAATTCACTTTAATAATTCGTACTTTAATAATTCACTTTAATAATTTAAAAATCTATTATAAATAGAATTCAATAGGTTTCATTATTTCATAGAAACTTGAAAATATTTTCTCTAAACTCTCTCAATCGATTTACATATATATATTTACTCTGTATTATTTCAAGATATTATTAGTATACATAAAATATTACGATGGAGTGCTGTCCGAGTGGTTTCGAAATTATTTTTCGAGTAGGATAGGATTAAGGAAATTATGGGTTATAGCTATGGAGGTGATTGAGTATGGTTCATGGGTATGCTCGTGAGGTTAATATAGTGTTTATCATTTCCGTTGCGTCTACGTACCTTTCCTGCAATATTGAATCTCAATATTAATACGTGAGTACTCATAATTTAACTTTTACATACTAATAGTGTATCCCTGACTAGTGCTCGAGTATTTAGGATTATGCATGCTTGTACTTTTGATATTGCCCTTAGACAGGTTAGGTTGAATCTTGAATTAGTTACACTTGCGGTTGAGATAAGGTATAAGATATGCATGTCCTTGGAAAGCTAGCGAAAAATTAAGAACTTTTCCTTTAGATATCGAATGGTTTCGATGAAAGGATTAGAAGTTATAATCAAATGAATTTTCGATATTTTTATTAAAAATGATTATTATTATCATCGTTTTTATCGTCGTTCTAGTTTTATCTTATTATTATGATTATTATTATCTTTATCAATAAAAGGGATTTATCATTAAAAATTGTTATTTTTTTTTATTATTACTATCGTTATTATCGTTAAAGTTATAATTAGTATTATTATTATTATCCAATTATTATTATTATTATTATTATTATTATTATTATTATTATTATTATTATTATTATTATTATTATTATTATCATTATTAATATATATATCATTATTTAAAAATGGTTATTGTTATTGTTATTATTATTATTACTATATTATCATTAAGATAATTATTAGTATTATCGTTAATAATGTTATAGTAACTATCATTATTAATATTAGTGTAATTAAAACAAATATTTGTAACACCTAATTATTTTGATTACTATTATTATCATTATTATGAACACGATATAAAAGACGATTGAAAGCTATTAAACGAAACGATTAGGAAATAATGAGTAAGAGTAACATGATGAAATTAAAATATTATAAGATATTGATTTAGATAAAATTATGGTTCTTATTATTTTTATCATTACTATTATTATTAAAAGTATCGTTAGTATTAAAACTATCATTTTAACAAAAATTATCATTTTAATAGAAATGTCATTGTTACTATAAAATATCATTATTATTATTATTATTATTTTAAATTGAATTATTATTTTAAAGATAATATTAAAAATTATGGTAAATATTAAAGTTATCATAATTAGAATTATCGTTTTATCATAATATCATCTTAGTAATTATAAATATTGATATTTTTATAATAATAATTATTATTACAAAATAATACAACTTTTACTTACTATCATTATAGATATTATTTTATCAAATAAATATGTGATACAAAAATATTTTACTACGTGTAATAACTTACTTTAATAATACCTATCATATTATCTTTATGATATTAAATGAACTCTATAAATTTTATTACTTAATATATATAAAAGTATATTTTATTATATAAATTTAATATAAAATTTTATTTATTAATAAATAAATTATATTATTTACTCTAATAAATCTTTTAAAAATATTTAAAAATATAAAACGACGATATTTAAACTATATATTAATCATGTATAGATTTTTGGAAATTATTTTGAGTCAAATTTACTTTTGTTGACTTTTGCATATTAGTCTCGAGCATTAGGATTGTGGTACACTATGACTTGACCTAATTTGTGTAACAACCCAAACCAACCCGCGATTAAACCGTGTAAAATTACAAACAAATTTTTTTTTTGCTGAACTGCCACCTGGCGCGGCGCGCCATATAGGCCGCGCGGCGCGCCAAACCTGACTGTCCGGAAAGTCTTTAAATGCGAAAATGTTTGACTAGTTCCCGACATATTTAGGCGTAACGCTTTTAACCCCATGTTCCATATATAAAAACTAGCACGTTCTATTAATAAAATTATGTTTACGAAGTGGGGCCCACATTGACCCAAATTACCCCTTAAGTACCAAAATACAATTTTCGACCATAAGACTTTTAATACAAAACAAAGCCGAGCATGGCGATTGGGGATACGCTACCCAATCCTAATAAATCCAAAAGCAAGCCTTCTACGCAAACTATGCAAGTCCTCTAATCCTCGCGCTTACCCGAGCCACCATCCGCATGCAGTCTATAAAAAGAGTCAACAACGAGAGGGTAAGCTAACGCTTAGTGAATGATAATATACTACATACATATATATGTATAAAATGGACACGCCACACAAATATCAAATACCGCATACCGAGGCATCCATATAAGGCACTACACTAAGCATACCGTACGATCTCTAAGCAACGAGCTAAAGATACAACAACAATATAAGTTCACCAACGACGATGTGAACAACGCCAAATAGCTACGCCCGGAGGGTTAGCTACAACACAACAATACATTAATATATAACAATATAAACGAACAAGGTTAACACCTTAACCCAATACCGAGAACCAAATATCACAATGAAGATTGGCCGAACTACACGAGCCTTAGTAATCCGAAACCACACGAGATTACTATCTTCACAACATCGAGGTTGGCCGAACTACACGAGCCTTAGTAATCCGAAACCACACGAGATTACTACCTCAATAAGATGACCGAACTACACGAGTCACCATGAATCCGAACTACACGAGATTCATTTTGATAAGATGACCGAACTACACGCGTCATCGTGAATCCGAACTACACGCGATTCACTTCTCCAACTCAAAACCCTTCGCCATTGGGGTTATATCATCCACATCACAATCACGTGTGATAGTGTACACACAAAACGTGTACCTCGCCAAATATGGTCAACTAAAACGCACAACCGTGCCAATTGGATCTAAACGCAAGTCTATCAAATCCACCTATATGTGAAGGGAGCTCTATAACCGAGAACCACTTCACCTGACCCGCACCCATCCTACACATACATATGCACATAGGATATTATCACTCACCTTGAAGTCTTGAAGAAAGCTTCCAAGTAAACCGCAATTCGTCAATGGAAAATACCTATTCCATTATCACAATTACAACAATACACTTAGAGTGGATTTACAAATCAACCCAATTCGTCACTTAGTGCAATTTCGACCCAAATGCACTTCCAAGCACAAACCGTGCCCAAAACTAACCAATAATCACTAACACAAGTGAGAATGGTCCTAATACGCCAATTAAACCCGAACTCAAGTGTTAAACACGTGTCATACCCATTTTGACACTTAAACCCTAATTTTGACCCATAAGGTCAAAATCTCATCATTTACAAGTTTTGACACCAAAACACATTTAACTTGGTTTTATACTTCAACTTAATCCATTTCAAGTTTATAAACCTCATTAAATCGCCAAATGGGTCATAATCACCACCAAACCCTAGTTTGACCCAAAGTCACAATTAGTCAACCAAATAACCTTAAATGGGTTTCAATACTTCCATAATCACTAACTTAAGTGATTAAACTCAATTTCAAGTCCTAAACATGGCCAATTAGTTCACCAACCCAAAATCCACCAACACTAACAATAAACCCAATTACTAGCTTCACTAAACCCATTTCATCACCTAAAAGGGTTTTACCACAAACTAACTCAAAACCCTAACTTGAATATCAAATCAAATAGATGAAATTCGGAGTTTGAGCTTACCAATACCACCACAACGTAGTTAGGAACGAAAGGAACAACTTTAGAACCCGAGCTTTTGATCCAAACGGCCTCCTTCTTCTCCAAAACCCCAAATCTCTCTCTAGAATCTCTCTCTCTCTCTAGATAGTTGGGAGTGATGAATGGATGTGAAAATGATCCAAAACTGATCCAAACCAGCTAATGTGGCTCACAAATCCGGCCCCAAGTGAAATTACCCAAATACCCTTCATTTAAACCTTTTAAAAAGGCTGAAAATTGCCTCTGCAGCAATCGGCGCGCCGCGCCAGAAGGTGGAGCGCCGCTCCAAATAACTGGAAATTGTGGTCGAGCCCAAAACAGGTTTCAGTAACTTGTTTTGGCCATAACTTTTCGACCGTAACTCCGTTTTTGATGAATCAAATATCGTTGGAAACGTAATAAGATATTCTATCCAATGGTAAGGCTTTGAAACATCAACTCAAACTTTATTTGGGGTTGAAAAGGTACGTACACACCTTGTACCTCAAACAACGTCCAGTATTCTTCGACGGTCGAGCAAGCAACACCTACATGCTGTGCACACTCCATTCACACATCGTACACCTTAAATACATTATGTACAATAAATATTTGGGTCTTACAACTTGTTAGACAAATATTGACCAACACATAAATATATATAATTAATTTAGGTTCGTGAATCCGAGGCCAACCTTGCACTTGTTCAATGACGTTATATGTATTTTTACTACGAAATACAGTATGGTGAGTTTCATTTACCTTTTTACCCTTTATATTTTTGGGACTGAGAATACATGCGCTTTTATAAATGTTTGACCAAATAGACACAAGTAATTGAAACTACATTCTATGGTTGAATTATCGAAATCGAATATGCCCCTTTTTATTAAAGTCTGGTAATCTAAGAATTAGGGAACAGACTCCCTAATTGACGCGAATCCTAAAGATAGATCTATTGGGCCTAACAAACCCCATCCAAAGTACCGGATGCTTTAGTACTTCGAAATTTATATCATGTCCGAAGGAGGATCCCGGAATGATAGGGGATATTCTTATATGTATCTAGTTAATGTCGGTTACCAGGTGTTCACCATATGAATGATTATTTTTGTCTCTATACATGGGACGTATATTTATGAGAACTGAAAATGAAATTCTTGTGGTCTATTAAAATGATAGAAATAAATGATTATGATAAACTAATGAACTCACCAACCTTTTGGCTGACACTTTAAAGCATGTTTATTCTCAGGTGTTAAAGAAATCTTCCGCTGTGCATTTGCTCATTTTAAAGATATTACTTGGAGTCTTTCATAGCATATTTCGAAGAACGTTGCATTCGAGTCATTGAGTTCATCAAAGATTATTATTAAATCAATTTATAGTTGGATAGTGGATATTATGAAATGGTATGCATGCCTGTCAATTTTCGATGTAAAGAAAGTTTGTCTTTTAAAAACGAATGCAATGTTTGTAAAATGTATCATATAGAGGTCAAATACCTCGCAATGTAATCAACTATTGTGAATCGTTTATAATGTATATGAACGGGTCCTTTCAGTTGGTATCAGAGCGGTGGTCTTAGCGAACCAGGTCTGCATTAGTGTGTCTAACTGATAAGTCGATAGGATGCATTAGTGAGTCTGGACTTCGACCGTGTCTGCATGTCAAAAGTTTTGCTTATCATTTTGTGTCGAAAATTAAATACTTATCATCCTCAGAAAATTACCTGCTTATCATTTTTAGTCTAAGACACGTCTTGCTGCATTGATTGCATGAATAGTGTATAGACAAAAATTCATATCTTAGCATATCTGCTAAATCATATCTTATCGTATCTGTTACTTTAAACTTTGCCTGACATATCCCGCAAAGTCCTCCGTAATCTACGAAATATTTTGATCTATATATATATATATATATATATATATATATATATATATATATATATATATATATATATATATATATATATATATATATATATATATATATATATATATATATATATATATATATATATATAAAATTAGAATACCATCCGTTAGCCAAAATCATTTCATATCGAAAAAAAAATCCTTTATCCAATCGTACGAAATGGAATTCGTCATCAGTTCAAGTCACTCAGATTCCGAAATGGAATCCCATTCAAGCTCCGAAAGCAGTGTGACCGGAATAGATCAACCAATCAGTCATCACCTATTCTGGATGAATTGGGGATGGGTTCGTAGCCTCCTCAATCATTGGAGACAAGAAGAAGGTGATCCCTTCCATCCACCACATTGCCCTCTTGACGAAGAACCTGAAGCACTTACCGGTGAACTTGTCCGAAACACCATTTTCTCGCTCATTGCCAGAGTATCTCGTCACGATTATATATTACATCAAATTTTAGATTTTATTTATCCGCTCGTCCTAACCGACAATCACCCCGGTGTAATAGAAGAAGTCAACGAGCTTCGCGCTCGGGTAGTGGCTTTGGAGAATATGGTGCAGAGATTACAAACACCAGCAGCAGCATCAGCAGCATAACCAGTACCACCATCATCAACGCCAACAGTACCATTACCACCTCCAACCACAACCGCGTCGTAAACCTCAACTTCACAATCTGTCCCACGAGCATCAACGTCATACGCACCATAGATACCAAAGAGTACCAACAACAATAACTAACAAAGTATTAATTCATAACTTCATTGGAGAAACATTCCGCGGCGATTATGTAATCTCTAAAGTCTTAGAGATTATCTAATCTAGCCCTAACCATAAATCAGTTAAGCGAACCAAAATGATAGAAGGAAGAGTAGAAACCCTGACAAAAATGGTGTGTGATTAACAAGCTAAACTTGCTTTACCAACAGCATCAACAGTACCGTCAGCGTTACCAGCATCGTCAGTACAGTCAACATCCGAATCAACAACACAGATAACATCACAAAATCCGTCAGTTCAAGAATCACTGTGGACATCATTACGAATCAATAACGTGTATATTGTATCAACGAGTTATGAAGAATTAACTCATTCCCTCTGAAGAAATTATATGTATATTATATATATATATATATATATATATATATATATATATATATATATATATATATATATATATATATTGAAATAAATCTTTCCGTGCTAAGCTATTGTGTGTGAATCTTAACTACTCGGTTAATTCATATTACAAATATGCAATAATGTATATCCTTCGGCCGCAACTTAACCAGCGTTAACTACAATCTCTGTCGCAATTCAACAAATTCCAATTCATAATAAATCAAGTATATATTTGATTTTACACTTTCATCATCGATGTACCCGAAACTTTTCAGATAACATCATTCGTACTTTGCGAAATTCACAAGAATTCCACGAACCGAACATCATACATCAACAAATAACGAAGTATTGATTCATAATTTCAATGTCATTAAAGAAATACTGCGTAAAAGTTATGTACTTTTTAAAGCCTTTAGGGATTATTCAATTCTAGTTTCAACCGTAAATCAAATGAGTTTAATTTAACATTAACTTATTAAATCTATGTTACATCTGAAGAAAATATACATATATATATTTTCATAAAGACTGTAATAAAATTCTTTTGTACAAAATATTAATTGTGAAATTTTTTTTAACGGGCAGATAATACCCGAGAGATATATAAATTCACAATTAATATGTTACATTCTTCGAATCTGATTCAGCAAATCATCCATTATACTCCCTACTTTCACAATAATATACATTCTTTTATAGAAATCAAAACAACCATACTCATTCAAAATTTAATTACATATTCTGATTTTGAAATCTCAAAATTCAACTTGAGATATGACCAAAATCATCACTCTTAGATCCTTACATCTTTCACAAGCTATATTTTGACTTCAAAACTGTGTTAGAACATCAAATGTATGTTAACGATTACAATCTGTGTTCAAACCCTTCGAAAATTTCTGAAGACACTTCGAATGATGAGCAATCGAGACGATGATCCAACCACATGTTACCCACAGTTATGTACTCGAAAAACTCTTGAAACCAAAGTAAAAGTTTAAACAACGTATCCGCGTCAGATTATTTGGCATTTATTAGCAAAAATAACTTTGCGACTCCTATTCAAAGTAGCCAGTTTTGTCACAGCTCCAGCAAGTCAACTTCGACTTTTCAGTCAGACTAACCTTATTATAACCTTGAGATATACACCATTGTTACCAGGGAACCTTTTACATACCACCACATTATTAGCAGATGTACCAACAACTTCATTACCCTTTGACTTTAGCCACTCCAAAAAGTCATTATAATTATTCATTGAAACCCCATAATTTACTCATTCGCATCTTGTAATGAGAATTGCCATACGAATCATTGGGAATTAGCAATCAGTATTTTGAAATCTCGCAGCATGTCTACGCCAACAGTTATATGTGTATATATAACGTCTATCTTCTGGACTTAATTTGAATGTGAAGTTTCTGAAAAACACTCCGAACTACAAATTGGTTCTCCGAAAAAAAAATGCTGATGAAGCAGCAAAAACTATAAATGACTTTAAACGGTAAAAGCTGGATGATAATGATGAAGTATGCTGGCAAAGCGCGGAAAAAGAGAAGTTTTGAAACTGAAAAACGGATTGAGCAAAGTAGGAAGGAGGCTGTGGACAAATTACAAAGACTGAACCTGACTTCAAAGGATCCAAATGATTCGGTACCTGCTGAAGTCATTAACGAATACCTTGCTCCTGACTCTAAACCCCTGCGTACAATATACTTCATCATCCTCTGATATTAGAAATTCTAAAATATCATCATATCTTTCATTATAAATATCCTCCATATTTTTGAAGATATTTTCTTAATTTTTCTTATTTGAAATCATTTACCTCTTCGCGCTATCTGTATTACATCATAAAAGAAACTATTTTAGTTTCTAAATTCTGAAACATTCAAGTTTAAAATAGGAATATTTTGAAGTAGTGTTGGGAACTGAAGCATGAATTAGTATAATATAATGACACTTGATCAATGTGATTATATTAAAGTAAGTCATGCTGAGTTTCTAAATGGAACGTGATGATTCACAGATCATAACATCATCATGTGCCATGTTATACGACTCTTGTATTCTATTTAACCTCTAAAATATCAAGAAAATATTTCTTGATGATTCGGCCTTTTCCAAGGTATTCTAGTAATTTTACAAGTCAAGATCGTGCCATCACAATTTCCTTCCTAGAACATTAACAATGTTCATTCCGAAATTCATATCTGTGAATTATGGACCATTACAAGCGGTGCTTAATCGCAAGAAGAAGAAACAAAAGGACAAAACTCCGAAATAGAAATTGGGGTATAAATTGCAGCAAATAAAAGAGAGCATTAACTGTGAATGATAATGATTATAGAAGACGGAAGCAGAGACTTTGAAATATAAGGGAACATATAAAGCCCAACGACAAACCAGAAATTATAAACCATATATATCGATGCATATAGCAATATAAAGATACGGGAGAACTAGAAACACTATAAACCTAAGAGTATAGTAGAAGTAAATAGATTCTTCCGGTGGTAGATGAAAAAGAAGAATGACCGATATGAAAGTTAGAAGTATATCGAGAATCAGAACTGGATGGAGTATATTGATGAATACTTTAAAATATGAGTTGAGGGGGAAAGAATAGAAGGTGATGAAACATGACTAGGAACTTAGAAATCAACAGATTTAACTCACATAATGACGGAATAAGTGAATCAAACCCTCTAGTGAATAGGTTAATTTTTTTTTTTTTGATTAATTTAGTCAAAACACAACTAAATCAAGTGTGATTAGATCAACACCTAGAGCTATTATTCACCACCTGGGTGATTTGGACTGAGAGAAAATCGTAGGAGCTCACTAGATCTGAGTGTGTGTAACAAATGAGAGGCTTAACCTAAAATGAAGAACATAAGACTTTATATACCCCTGCTGTTGACTCACCCATACGATTCATTCATCACACATACGAGTTGGCATCATCAGCCGTACGGGTGATCACTCACTCGTGTCTTCTCATTTAGGTTGTAATTGTGACTTAGCTCAGCATCAACCGTGCGTATGAGCCTGTCAGCCGTGCTAGTGAGGCTTCACTCGTACGTCTGACTAAGTCTAACATAGTCAAACATCTAAATCTCATTCCTGCAGTTCCTGTAACCACATACAAACAAGGATAGGATAATAACGAGCAATCATGGTGGCCTGTAAATTGTTGTACCTGCAATGGACGTGGGTAGATGTCTAGGGACTTGCATAAAATGCATCAACAGAAGGTGTGAGTTGTAAGGAAATGAAGGAGGTGAATTTATAAGAAAATCTTCGACAGAACAATTAAAATGGACGATCGCATTTAAAGCGGATCCTAATTCCCTTGATTACCGGAGAGTCAAATCTTATTAAGAAGATTTTCTTCAAATCCCTTGAAATCTGGGAATCAATCATATCTACGTCAAATGATAAGATGAATCTACACTTACTCATTTCACTCTTCTATGTTAGCTTCATTCGTACTCTTCATATAAATGGATTGTTTATCCAAATTATTCGCTGATGATAAAACTCTAATTTTCAGCCCGTATGCATCATGAAAACATACTTATTATCATTCACGACCTTTCCACTCAAATTTTGGGACGAAATTTCTTTAACGGGTAGGTACCGTGACAACCCGGAAATTTCTAACTAAATTTAAACTTTAATCTTTATATTTTTCCGACACGATAAGCAATATTTGTTAAGTTAAATTTCAAGAATTTTAAACTATGTTCATACATTCATTCAACCTCGACCAAGTTCCAACGATTCACGAACCATTAAACGAATATGATTATATATGTATATGTGTATATATATTATAACTTGAAACGTAAACAAAATATTAGATTAAATACTTTATATGATTGTATCTGTTTTAAAATGTTTATCAATGGAATTAGAAGATAAGATACAAATGATTGAATTATCAGATATATTGAATTATGATTACAAGTCTCTGTTGAAAGGCCCACGTTGATTTGAGAAATCTTTCCATTTTAACAATATTCAGAAAATGGTAAAGTGATTTATAAATAAGAACAAATTGTCAATCATTGAGAACTAGACAAAGGATAGTGGAAGATTGAATCTCATAAAGACTCGATTGATCTATTTAGTTTCAAACGTACAAAAACGTTTTCAGTTTAAAAAGAACTTTATTATTAAAACGTATATAACTTTTATAAATATCTAGAACCACTTTTGACAACTCATTACTTAACTAGTATGATAAAGATAACGATATTTATATTTTATTTTATTAAATATATATAACGATTTAAATTAATATTATATATATTTATACGCGTATTATACGTACATAGTTTTATACTTTTACTATATTTAAACTTTACCTTTACTTTATTTTTACTTTAATTTAACTTTAATAATTCACTTTAATAATTCATACTTTAATATTTCACTTTAATAATTCATACTTTAATAATTCACTTTAATAATTCATACTTTAATAATTTACTTTAATAATTCGTACTTTAATAATTCACTTTAATAATTCAAAAATCTATTATAAATAGAATTCAATAGGTTTCATTATTTCATAGAAACTTGAAAATACTTTCTCTAAACTCTCTCAATCGATTTACATATATATATTTACTCTGTATTATTTCAAGATATTATTAGTATACATAAAATATTATGACGGAGTGCTGTCCGAGTGGTTTCGAAATTGTTTTTCGAGTAGGATAGGATTAAGGAAATTATGGGTTATAGCTATGGAGGTGATTGAGTATGGTTCATGGGTATGCTCGTGAGGTCAATATAGTGTTTATCATTTCCGTTGCGTCTACGTACCTTTCCTGCAATATTGAATCTCAATATTGATACGTGAGTACTCATAATTTAACTTTTACATACTAATAGTGTATCCCTGACTAGTGCTCGAGTATTTAGGATTATGCATGCTTGTACTTTTGATATTGCCCTTAGACAGGTTAGGTTGAATCTTGAATTAGTTACACTTGCGGTTGAGATAAGGTATAAGATATGCATGTCCTTGGAAAGCTAGCGAAAAATTAAGAACTTTTCCTTTTGATATCGAATGGTTTCGATGAACGGATTAGAAGTTATAATCAATTGAATTTTCAATATTTTTATTAAAAATGATTATTATTATCGTCATTTTTATCGTCGTTCTAGTTTTATCTTATTATTATGACTATTATTATCTTTATCAATAAAAGGGATTTATCATTAAAAATTGTTATTTTTTTTTATTATTACTATCGTTATTATCGTTAAAGTTATAATTAGTATTATTATTATTATCCAATTATTATTATTATTATTATTATTATTATTATTATTATTATTATTATTATTATTATTATTATTATTATTATTATTATTATTATTATTATCATTATTAATATATATATCATTATTTAAAAATGGTTATTGTTATTGTTATTATTATTATTACTATATTATAATTAAGATAATTATTAGTATTATCGTTAATAATATTATAGTAACTATCATTATTAATATTAGTGTAATTAAAACAAATATTTGTAACACCTAATTATTTTGATTACTATTATTATCATTATTATGAACACGATATAAAAGACGATTAAAAGCTATTAAATGAAACGATTAGGAAATAATGAGTAAGAGTATCATGATGAAATTAAAATATTATAAGATATTTATTTAGATAAAATTATCGTTCTTATTATTTTTATCATTACTATTATTATTAAAAGTATCGTTAGTATTAAAACTATCATTTTAACAAAAATTATCATTTTAATAGAAATGTCATTGTTACTATAAAATATCATTATTATTATTATTTTAAATTAAATTATTATTTTAAAGATAATATTAAAAATTATCGTAAATATTAAAGTTATCATAATTAGAATTATCGTTTTATCATAATATCATCTTAGTAATTATAAATATTGATATTTTTATAATAATAATTATTATTACAAAATAATACAACTTTTACTTACTATCATTATAGATATTATTTTATCAAATAAATATGTGATACAAACATATTTTACTACGTGTAATAACTTACGTTAATAATACCTATCATATTATCTTTATGATATTAAATGAACTCTATAAATTTTATTACTTAATATATATAAAAGTATATTTTATTATATAAATTTAATATAAAATTTTATTTATTAATAAATAAATTATATTATTTACTCTAATAAATCTTTTAAAAATATTTAAAAATATAAAACGACGATATTTAAACTATGTATTAATCATGTATAGATTTTTGGAAATTATTTTGAGTCAAATTTACTTTTGTTGACTTTTGCATATTAGTCTCGAGCATTAGGATTGTGGTACACTATGACTTGACCTAATTTGTTAGACAAATATTGACCAACACATAAATATATATAATTAATTTAGGTTCGTGAATCCGAGGCCAACCTTGCACTTGTTCAATGACGTTATATGTATTTTTACTACGAAATACAGTATGGTGAGTTTCATTTGCCTTTTTACCCTTTATATTTTTGGGACTGAGAATACATGCGCTTTTATAAATGTTTGAAGAAATAGACACAAGTAATTGAAACTACATTCTATGGTTGAATTATCGAAATCGAATATGCCCCTTTTTATTAAAGTCTGGTAATCTAAGAATTAGGGAACAGACACCCTAATTGACGCGAATCCTAAAGATAGATCTATTGGGCCTAACAAACCCCATCCAAAGTACCGGATGCTTTAGTACTTCGAAATTTATATCATGTCCGAAGGAGGATCCCGGAATGATAGGGGATATTCTTATATGTATCTAGTTAATGTCGGTTACCAGGTGTTCACCATATGAATGATTATTTTTGTCTTTATGCATGGGACGTATATTTATGAGAACTGAAAATGAAATTCTTGTGGTCTATTAAAATGATAGAAATAAATGATTATGATAAACTAATGAACTCACCAACCTTTTGGTTGACACTTTAAAGCATGTTTATTCTCAGGTGTTAAAGAAATCTTCCGCTGTGCATTTGCTCATTTTAAAGATATTATTTGGAGTCTTTCATAGCATATTTCGAAGAACGTTGCATTCAAGTCATTGAGTTCATGAAAGATTATTATTAAATCAATTTATAGTTGGATAGTGGATATTATGAAATGGTATGCATGCCTGTCAATTTTCGATGTAAAGAAACTTTGTCTTTTAAAAACGAATGCAATGTTTGTAAAATGTATCATATAGAGGTCAAATACCTCGCAATGTAATCAACTATTGTGAATCGTTTATAATGTATATGAACGGGTCCTTTCAGTTGGTATCAGAGCGGTGGTCTTAGCGAACCAGGTTTGCATTAGTGTGTCTAACTGATAAGTCGATAGGATGCATTAGTGAGTCTGGACTTCGACCGTGTCTGCATGTCAAAAGTTTTGCTTATCATTTTGTGTCGAAAATTAACTACTTATCATCCTCAGGAAATTACCTGCTTATCATTTTTAGTCTAAGACACGTCTTGCTGCATTGATTGCATAAATAGTGTATAGAGAAAAATTCATATCTTAGCATATCTGCTAAATCATATCTTATCGTATCTGTTACTTTAAACTTTGCCTGACATATCCCGCAAAGTCCTCCGTAATCTACGAAATCTTTTGATCTATCTATATATATATATATATATATATATATATATATATATATATATATATATATATATATATATATATATATATATATATATATATATATATATATATATATATATATATATATATATATATATATGTATATATATATTCTATATAATTAGAATACCATCCGTTAGCCATTAAGGGTTTTCCTTTTTCTCGTATAATGCGAATTGCATTTTTGTAACAAACGATCTCTGCTTTCACTTCTTTCAACCAGTCCATACCGATTATCACATCAAAACCCCCTAACTCTACTAGTATCAAGTCAATCTTAAATGTTTCGCTAACCAGTTTAATTTCTCGATTTCGACATATATTATCTGCTGAAATTAATTTACCATTTGCTAATTCGAGTAAAAATTTACTATCCAACGGCGTCAATGGACAACTTAATTTAGCACAAAAATCTCTACTCATATAGCTTCTATACGCACCCGAATCAAATAAAACGTAAGCAGATTTATTGTCAATAAGAAACGTACCCATAACAAGCTCCGGGTCTTCCTGTGCCTCTGCCGCATTAATATTGAAAACTCTTCCGCAGCCTTGTCCATTCGTGTTCTCCTGGTTCGGGCAATTTCTAATAATGTGGCCCGGTTTTCCACATTTATAACAAACTACATTGGCATAACTTGCTCCGACACTACTTGCTCCGCCATTACTCGTTCCGACACCATTTGTTCCTTTCGTTCTGTTAACCCCTGGTCCGTAGACCTCACACTTCGCCGCGCTATGACCATTTCTTTTACACTTGTTGCAAAATTTGGTGCAGAACCCCGAGTGATACTTTTCACACCTTTGGCATAGCTGCTTCTGATTGTTGTTGTTGTTGCGGTTGTTATTGTTGTTGGGACGATTGTTGTAGTTACTGCTGTTGTTGTTGTTGTTGTTGTTGTTGCTGCTGCTACTGCTGTTGTTGTTATTGTTGTTGCTGGGCCGTTTGTTGTAGTTGCGATTGATGTTGCGATTGTTGGGATAATTATTGCGATTATTATTGTAATTGCTGTTGTTGTTGTATTGGTGATTCTTATCACCGTTTTCCAACCACTTTCTTTTGACTTGCTTCACATTGGCCTCTTCAGCCGTCTGTTCTTTAATTCTTTCCTCAATATGGTTCACTAGTTTGTGAGCCATTCTACATGCCTGTTGTATGGAGGCGGGCTCGTGTGAACTTATATCTTCTTAGATTCTTTTCGGTAATCCTTTCACAAACGCGTCGATCTTCTCTTCCTCATCTTCGAACGCTCCCGGACACAATAGGCACAATTCTGTGAATCGTCTTTCGCACGTGGTAATATCAAATCCTTGGGTTCGTAACCCTCTAAGTTCTGTCTTGAGCTTATTGACCTCGGTTCTGGGACGGTACTTCTCGTTCATCAAGTGCTTGAATGCTGACCACGGTAGCGCGTACGCATCATCTTGTCCCACTTGCTCTAGATAGGTATTCCACCATGTTAACGCAGAACCTGTGAAGGTATGCGTAGCGTACTTCACTTTGTCCTCTTCAGTACACTTACTTATGGCAAACACCGATTCGACCTTCTCGGTCCACCGTTTCAATCCGATCGGTCCTTCGGTTCCATCAAATTCTAAAGGTTTGCAGGCAGTGAATTCTTTGTAGGTGCATCCTACACGATTTCCTGAACTGCTAGATCCAAGGTTATTGTTGGTATGTAACGCAGCCTGTACTGCGGCTATGTTTGAAGCTAGAAAAGTACGGAATTCCTCTTCATTCATATTCACGGTGTGTCGAGTAGTCGGTGCCATTTCCTTCAAAATATTCAAATGGAACAAGTTAATCATACAGAATATTAAGAGTAGTTAATAGTATTTCGTAGCATAATATGAACTCATTTATAAAAGCTTTTTCTTCATATTAGCGTTTTATAAGTTTAAATTCGGGTAGTACCTACCCGTTAAGTTCATACTTAGTAGCTAATATACAATTCAACTACTACAATTCTATATGAAAAACTAATTATAATAATATTTCGCGTTCAAACTTTTATACAATATTTTACAAACTTACAATACCGCTTATTTTACATAAAGCATGAAATATAGCACACAATAACTTTGATACAAGATAGTTGTGAAGATAATTCTAGCTAGTACACAAGTCGTTCAGCAAAGGCAATAAAGACAAGTAATTCATACGTCCAGAAACAAGTCATGCATTCTGGTTTTACTAGGACTACTTCCCATCCTTGGTCTTGTGGAACATAACCGTTATGGCCGTTGATAAGACAGCGTGTTGTAACGTCGTTAAAGGGACGAGGGTTACGTAATGACCAACAGTCTCGTAATAACCTAAAAACCTCATTTCTTACCCCAATTACCGACTCCGTCACTTGTGAGAACGTTTTGTTTAATAGCTGTAGCCCGATGTTCTTTTTCTCACTTTGGTGAGAAGCGAACATTACTAACCCGTAAGCATAGCATGCTTCTTTATGTTGCATGTTAGCCGCTTTTTCTAAATCATGAAATCCTATATTCGGATACATTGAGTCAAAATAATTTCTTAACCCGTTGCGTAAAATAGCATTTGGGTTCCTCACAATATATGCGTCAAAGTAAACACATCGTAACTTATGGGTTTCCCAATGTGATATCCCCCATCTTTCAAACGAAAGTCTCTTATAAACCAAGACATTCTTGGAACGTTCTTCGAATGTCTTACAAACTAATCTCGCCTTAAATAGTTGTGCCGAAGAATTCTGACAGACTCTAGACAGGATTTCATCAATCATGTCTCCGGGTAGGTCTCTTAAAATATTGGGTTGTCTATCCATTTTGTGTTTTTAAACTGTAAAATAGACAAGAGTTAGATTCATAAAAAAAATACTTATTAATACAAGCAATTTTTACATATATCATAAAGCATAAGCACACTATATTACATATATTACACCACACGAATACAACTATCTTATTCCGACTCGCTCGTTTCTTCTTCTTCGGTTTTGGTTCGTTTTGCCAAGTTTCTAGGGATATATGATGTTCCCCTAATACTAGCTGTCGTTTTCCACAACGGTTTAGAAAAACCTGGTGGTTTAGAGGTTCCCGGGTCATTGTTACAACTTAAGGACTTCGAGGGTTGACGATACATATAAAGTTGATCGGGGTTGGAATTAGATTTCTCTATTTTTATGCCCTTTCCCTTATTATTTTCTTTTGCTTTTTTAAATTCAGTTAGGGTAATTTCTATAACATCATCGGAATTCTCGTCGGAATCCGATTCATCGGAGAATTGGTAATCCTCCCAATATTTTGCTTCCTTGGCGAAAACACCATTGACCATAATTAACCTTGGTCGGTTGGTTGAGGATTTTCTTTTACTTAACCGTTTTATTATTTCCCCCACCGGTTCTATTTCCTCCTCCGGTTCCTCCTCTTCCGGTTCTGATTCTTCTTCCGGTTCTGATTCTTCTTCCGGTTCCTCTTCGGGAACTTGTGAATCAGTCCAATATATATTCGACTCTTCGTTATTATTAGGTGAGTCAATGGGATTTGTGCTAGAGGTAGACATCTATCACATAATATCAAACATGTTAAGAGATTAATATATCACATAATATATACATGTTAATAATATATAGTTTCCAACAAAAATGTTAAACAATCATTTTTAAAGAAAACACGGTCGAAGTCCAGACTCACTAATGTATCCTAACAAACTCGATAAGACACACTAATGCAAATTTTCTGGTTCTCTAAGACCAACGTTCGGATACCAACTGAAATATCCCGTTCTTATTGATTAAAAACGTTCCATATTAATTGATTTCGTTGCGAGGTTTTGACCTCTATATGAGACGTTTTTCAAAGACTGCATTCATTTTAAAACAAACCATAACCTTTATTTCATCAATAAAGGTTTAAAAAGCTTTACGTAGATTATCAAATAATGATAATCTAAAATATCCTGTTTACACGCGACCATTACATAATGGTTTACAATACAAATATGTTACAACGAAATAAGTTTCTTGAATGCAGTTTTTACACAATATCATACAAGCATGGACTCCAAATCTCGTCCTTATTTAAGTATGCGACAGCGGAAGCTCTTAATATTCACCTGAGAATAAACATGCTTTAAACGTCAACAAAAATGTTGGTGAGTTATAGGTTTAACCTATATATATCAAATCGTAACAATAGACCACAAGATTTCATATTTCAATATACATCCCATACATAGAGATAAAAATCATTCATATGGTGAACACCTGGTAACCGACATTAACAAGATGCATATATAAGAATATCCCCATTATTCCGGGACACCCTTCGGATATGATATAAATTTCGAAGTACTAAAGCATCCGATACTTTGGATGGGGTTTGTTAGGCCCAATAGATCTATCTTTAGGATTCGCGTCAATTAGGGTGTCCGTTCCCTAATTCTTAGATTACCAGACTTAATAAAAAGGGGCATATTCGATTTTGATAATTCAACCATAGAATGTAGTTTCACGTACTTGTGTCTATTTTGTAAATCATTTATAAAACCTGCATGTATTCTCATCCCAAAAATATTAGATTTTAAAAGTGGGACTATAACTCACTTTCACAGATTTTTACTTCGTCGGGAAGTAAGACTTGGCCACTGGTTGATTCACGAACCTATAACAATATATACATATATATCAAAGTATGTTCAAAATATATTTACAACACTTTTAATATATTTTGATGTTTTAAGTTTATTAAGTCAGTTGTCCTCGTTAGTAACCTACAACTAGTTGTCCACAGTTAGATGTACAGAAAAAAATCGATAAATATTATCTTGAATCAATCCACGACCCAGTGTATACGTATCTCATTATTGATCACAACTCAAACTATATATATTTTGGAATCAACCTCAACCCTGTATAGCTAACTCCAACATTCACATATAAAGTGTCTATGGTTGTTCCGAAATATATATAGATGTGTCGACATGATAGGTCGAAACATTGTATACGTGTCTATGGTATCTCAAGATTACATAATATACAATACAAGTTGATTAAGTTATGGTTGGAATAGATTTGTTACCAATTTTCACGTAGCTAAAATGAGAAAAATTATCCAATCTTGTTTTACCCATAACTTCTTCATTTTAAATCCGTTTTGAGTGAATCAAATTGCTATGGTTTCATATTGAACTCTATTTTATGAATCTAAACATAAAAAGTATAGGTTTGTAATCGGAAAAATAAGTTACACGTCGTTTTTGTAAAGGTAGTCATTTCAGTCGAAAGAACGACGTCTAGATGACCATTTTAGAAAACATACTTCCACTTTGAGTTTAACCATAATTTTTAGATATAGTTTCATGTTCATAATAAAAATCATTTTCTCAGAATAACAACTTTTAAATCAAAGTTTATCATAGTTTTTAATTAACTAACCCAAAACAGCCCGCGGTGTTACTACGACGGCGTAAATCCGGTTTTACGGTGTTTTTCGTGTTTCCAGGTTTTAAATAATTAAGTTAGCATATCATATAGATATAGAACATATGTTTAGTTGATTTTAAAAGTCAAGTTAGAAGGATTAACTTTTATTTGCGAACAAGTTTAGAATTAACTAAACTATGTTCTAGTGATTACAAGTTTAAACCTTCGAATAAGATAGCTTTATATGTATGAATTGAATGATGTTATGAACATCATTACTACCTTAAGTTCCTTGGATAAACCTACTGGAAATGAGAAAAATAGATCTAGCTTCAAAGGATCCTTGGATGGCTTGAAAGTTCTTGAAGCAGAATCATGACACGAAAATAATTTCAAGTAAGATTTCCACTCGAAATAAGATTGTTATAGTTATAGAAATTGAATTAAAGTTTGAATATGATTATTACCTTGTATTAGAAAGATAACCTACTGTAAGTAACAAAGGTTTCTTGATCTTGGATGATTACTTGGAATGGATTTAGAAAACTTGGAAGTAAACTTGCAATCTTGGAAGTATTCTTGATTTTATGAAACTAGAACTTTTGGAATTTATGAAGAACACTTAGAACTTGAAGATAGAACTTGAGAGAGATCAATTAGATGAAGAAAATTGAAGAATGAAAGTGTTTTTAGGTGTTTTTGGTCGTTGGTGTATGGATTAGATATAAAGGATATGTAATTTTGTTTTCATGTAAATAAGTCATGAATGATTACTCATATTTTTATATTTTTATGAGATATTTCATGCTAGTTGCCAAATGATGGTTCCCACATGTGTTAGGTGACTCATATGGTCTGCTAAGAGCTGATCATTGGAGTGTATATACCAATAGTATATACATTTAAAAGCTGTGTATTGTACGAGTACGAATACGGGTGCATACGAGTAGAATTGTTGATGAAACTGAACGAGGATGTAATTGTAAGCATTTTTGTTAAGTAGAAGTATTTTGATAAGTGTCTTGAAGTCTTTCAAAAGTGTATGAATACATTTTAAAACACTACATGTATATACATTTTAACTGAGTCGTTAAGTCATCGTTAGTCGTTACATGTAAATGTTGTTTTGAAACCTTTAGGTTAACGATCTTGTTGAATGTTGTTAACCCATTGTTTATTATAACAAATGAGATGTTAAATTGTTATATTATCATGATATTATGATATATAATATATCTTAGTATGATGTATATACAGTTAAATGTCGTTACAACGATAATCGTTACATATATGTCTCGTTTCGAAATCATTAAGTTAGTAGTCTTATTTTTACATATGTATTTCATTGTTAATACACTTAATAATATATTTACTTATCATTTAACATAATTAACCAAGTGTATCAATATCTTAATATGATTCATATGTACCTAGTAAGACGTTGTTATAACGATAATCGTTATATATATCGTTTTCGAGTTTCTTAAATTAATAGTCTCATTTTTATGTATATAACTCATTGTTAAAATACCTAATGAGATACATACTTATAATAAAATTATGTTAACTATATATATAACCATATATATGTAATCGTGTAGTTTTTACAAGTTTTAACGTTCGTGAATCACCGGTCAACTTGGGTGGTCAATTGTCTATATGAAACCTATTTCAATTAATCAAGTCTTAACAAGTTTGATTGCTTAACATGTTGGAAATACTTAATCATGTAAATAACAATTTCATTTAATATATATATAAACATGGAAAAGTTCAGGTCACTACACAACCGAGTCGCTCAATTGGATGAGCCGTCTGAATGTGTATGCCTGTAGTCAGACTGCACGGGCGTCGGGGGTAAGGGACGTTGCTGTCTATTCAGAATCTTCAACCCTAATGTAATACCCAGTGACATGTCTTATGACAGGGGCGTTTTAGACCAGTGTAATGAATACAAGGCCTCTGCCTATTCATGAGCCAGCATTCCATAATCTCGGCAGAATAACTGATGAAGTCATAGTATGCACTTACTTTAATCTTATCTGAATTACAAATTTTATCGCATTTACTTTATCTATCTTATAAATTAGAAAATCCCAAAATAAATATCCACTACTCCCTAACTATCTTAGGCTACAATATAGGTTCGATGTTACTGATATCTCAAAAATACAACTCTAGGTCATACTTCCCTTACTTATAAGGAGTAGTAAGATTTAGGCCCCGCTAAATATAAATTTAAAACAGTACCCTCTCCCACGAGTGGCTGATCCTGGCGAGCCGCGGCCTAACGACACCGCGCAAATAAAAACCGTCCGTTTCGGTCATATCACTTATTAACGATCTTTTAAACCAAAATGTGTTATAATTTATATTTCCTACTCTTTTAATACATTTTAATTGTTCAATGTTAGTAGTCCAATGTTAGTAATCCAATAGTCCAATATATAATCTCAGAATTTAAAATATTTAAGATTAGAAGATGATGACGAAATTTTACGTAGTTAATTAATTGGTTATTAATAAATTTTATTTTGTCCATTATTTTCTTCATTATGCCACCTATCAAATCTTGACTTGGATTCTGATCGGTCAAAATCCGAATAATGAAATTTGAATTTGAATGAAAATAGTTGTTCTTCGATGAACATATACGTATATGTGTGGATTTGAGCAGTATTGTTAATGACCGCTGAATCTGAATTGAAGAATGTACAGTGTAACTTTATTAATGTGAAATCTAAATATTCCTCTTGTATTACCTACCCGTTAAAATATTTTCACCATTAACATTTTGTACAGAAGAGTTTTTAATTACCATCTTTATGAAAATATACCTACATATATATTTTCTTCAGATGTAACCATGGATTTAATGACTCAATAAGATATTAATCTTATTTGATTTATCGTTAGAACGAGAATATATAATCTTTACAACTTTAGAGATTACATAATCGCCATGTAGAACGAAGATAATCGATGTAGATTGATATGTAGAACAAAGATAAAGTAGATAGAACGATAGGTAGAACGAAGATTATGCTCGCGGTGCAGATGGTGATGTCGAGGCTGGTGATGTAGATGTTGTTGTCGGTGGTACAAGTGATGTTGATGCTGAGGTTGGTGATGATGTTGGTGTAATAAGTTGATGTTATGCGAGGTGTATACGAAATAGTTATATTTTTATTGCGAAATACTATTAAATACGATACAATTTTACACAAGTTATTTATTTATTTATAGAGTGGATATACCTAAACCTTGCTACAACACTATAGGCAGTGTACCTAATCGTATAGTAGTATAGTTTTTAGTAAGTCCGGTTCGTTCCGCAGGGAGCTAGCCAAGTTTAATGAAATGTCCCGTTCATATTGATTATAAACGTTCCATATTAATTGATTTCGTCGCGAGGTTTTGACCTCTATATGAGACGTTTTTCAAAGACTGCATTCATTTTTAAAACAACCATAACCTTTATTTTATCTATAAAGGTTTAAAAAGCATTACCTAGATTATCAAATAATGATAATCTAAAATATACTGTTTACACACGACCATTACATAATGGTTTACAATAGAAATATATTACATCGACATATGTTTCTTGAATGCAGTTTTTACATAATATCATACAAACATGGACTCCAAATCTTGTCCTTATTTTAGTATGCAACAGCGGAAGCTCTTAATATTCACCTGAGAATAAACATGCTTTAAACGTCAACAAAAATGTTGGTGAGTTATAGGTTTAACCTATCTATATCAAATCGTAACAATAGACCACAAGATTTTATATTTCAATATACATCCCATACATAGAGATAAAAATCATTCATATGGTAAACACCTGGTAACCGACATTAACAAGATGCATATATAATAATATCCCCATCATTCCGGGACACCCTTCGGATATGATATAAATTTCAAAATATTAAAGCATCCGGTACTTTGGATGGGGTTTGTTAGGCCCAATAGATCTATCTTTAGGATTCGCGTCAATTAGGGTGTCTGTTCCCTAATTCTTAGATTACCAGACTTAATAAAAAGGGGCATATTCGATTTCGATAATTCAACCATAGAATGTAGTTTCACGTACTTGTGTCTATTTTGTAAATCATTTATAAAACCTGCATGTATTCTCATCCCAAAAATATTAGATTTTAAAAGTGGGACTATAACTCACTTTCACAGATTTTTACTTCGTCGGGAAGTAAGACATGGCCACTGGTCGATTCACGAACCTATAACAAATATGTACATATATATCAAAGTATATTCAAAATATATTTACAACACTTTTAATACATTTTGATGTTTTAAGTTTATTAAGTCAGCTGTCCTCGTTAGTAACCTACAACTAGTTGTCCAACGTTAGATGTACAGAAAAAATTGATATATATTATCTTGAATCAATCCACGACCCAGTGTATACACGTCTCAGGCTAGATCACAACTCAAAGTATATATATTTTTGGAATCAACCTCAACCCTGTATAGCTAACTCCCACATTACTGCATATAGAGTGTCTATGGTTGTTCCAAATAATATATACACATGGGTCGATATGATATGTCAAAACATTTGCATACGTGTCTATGGTATCCCAAGATTACATAATATATTAGAATACATGTATAATATAATATAAGTTAGCTAGGATATGATTAATATAGATTTGTTACCAATTTTCACGTTGCTACAACAAGAAAAATTATCCAATCTTGTTTTACCCATAACTTCTTCATTTTAAATCCGTTTTGAGTGAATCAAATTGCTATGGTTTCATATTGAACTCTATTTTATGAATCTAAACAGAAAAAGTATAGGTTTATAGTCGGAAATATAAGTTACAAGTCATTTTTGTAAAGGTAGTCATTTCAGTCGAAAGAACGACGTCTAGATGACCATTTTAGAAAACATACTTTCACTTTGAGTTTAACCATGATTTTTGGATATAGTTTCATGTTCATAATAAAAATCATTTTCCCAAAAAAACAACTTTTAAATCAAAGTTTATCATAGTTTTTAATTAACTAACCCAAAACAGTCCGCGGTGTTACTACGACGGCGTATGTCCGGTTTTACAGTGTTCTTCGTGTTTCCAGATTTTAAATCATTAAGTTAGCATATCATATAGATATAGAACATGTGTTTAGTTAATTTTAAAAGTCAAGTTAGAAGGATTAACTTTTGTTTGCGAACAAGTTTAGAATTAACTAAACTATGTTCTAGTGATTACAAGTTTAAACCTTCGAATAAGATAGCTTTATATGTATGAATCGAATGATGTTATGGACATCATTACTACCTCAAGTTTTATGGATAAAGCTACTGGAAATGAAAAAAATGGATCTAGCTTCAAAGGATCCTTGGATGGCTTAAAAGTTCTTGAAGCAGAATCATGACACGAAAACAAGTTCAAGTAAGATTTCCACTCAAAATAAGATTGTTATAGTTATAGAAATTGAATCAAAGTTTGAATATGAGTATTACCTTGTATTAGAAAGATATCTTACTGTAAATAATAAAGATTTCTTTTGGTTGGATGATCACTCTACAAGATTGGAAGTAAGCTAGCAAACTTGGAAGTATTCTTGATTTTATGAAACTAGAACTTGTAGAATTTATGAAGAACACTTAGAACTTGAAGATAGAACTTGAGAGAGATTAATTATATGAAGAAAATTGAAGAATGAAAGTGTTTGTAGGTGTTTTTGGTCGTTGGTATATGGATTAGATATAAAGGATGTGTAATTTTGTTTACATGTAAATAAGTCATGAATGATTACTCATATTTTTGTAATTTTATGAGATATTTCATGCTAGTTGTCAAATGATGGTTCCCACATGTGTTAGGTGACTCACATGGGCTGCTAAGAGCTAATCATTGGAGTGTATATACCAATAGTACATACATTTAAAAGCTGTGTATTGTATGAGTACGAATACGGGTGCATACGAGTAGAATTGTTGATGAAACTGAATGAGGATGTAATTGTAAGCATTTTTGTTAAGTAGAAGTATTTTAATAAGTGTCTTGAAGTCTTTCAAAAGTGTATGAATACATATTAAAACACTACATGTATATACATTTTAACTGAGTCGTTAAGTCATCGTTAGTCGTTACATGTAAGTGTTGTTTTGAAACTTTTAGGTTAACGATTTTGTTAAATGTTGTTAATCCATTGTTTATTAAATCAAATGAGATGTTAAATTATTACATTATCATGATATCATGATGTATTAATATATCTTAATATGATATATATACATTAAATGTCGTTACAACGATAATCGTTACATATATGTCTCGTTTCAAAATCATTAAGTTAGTAGTCTTGTTTTTACATATGTAGTTCATTGTTAATATACTTAATGATATGTTTACTTATCATAATATCATGTTAACTATATATATATCCATATATATGTCATCATATAGTTTTTACATGTTTTAACGTTCGTGAATCGCCGGTCAACTTGGATGGTCAATTGTCTATATGAAACCTATTTCAATTAATCAAGTCTTAACAAGTTTGATTGCTTAACATGTTGGAAACATTTAATCATGTAAATATCAATTTCATTTAATATATAAAAACATGGAAAAGTTCGGGTCACTACATTTAACGCTATATTTTTAAAACTATATTTGTATGTATGTATATATATATATATATATATATATATATATATATATATATATATATATATATATATATATATATATATATAAGTAATATTATTATTATTATAAAAGGGGATTTTACCGTTTAATGACCGGTTTGTCGATTTTAAAACTTTAGTCACAATTAAAACCTAATGCAAAATATAACTTAATTTAAAGCGTAAAGTAAATGACGATAATTAAAGTGCGATAAATTAAAGTGACGGTAAATAAAATTGAGATAATTTAAAAGTACGATAATTAAAAGTGCGATAAGATATAAAATAAAGGAATTATACTTATTTAAACTTCCGTAATCATGATGTTCGACGTGTTGATTTTAATTTATTACCATGGGTTAATTGTCCTTTGTCCTGGATTATTCGATATGTCCATACGGTTTTATCCATAATAGTCCATTGGTCATAATTATAAAGTGCGAGGATCTTCGTCAAATTAACCTTATATCCGAAGTAAAATATTCCAACTAATTGGGAATTCGAACTGTAACAAGGTCTTAATACTTTGTTTAATGAATACACCAGATTATCGACTGCGTGTAATCCAAGGTTTTAATACTTTGTTAACAATTACACCAATTACCCTTGAATATAATCCACCCCTATTTTAATGAGTCCATTAACTATTAATCCATTCCCGTGTTCGGTAAAATGAACAATTATTCGTATTTATAGATATCCCGCCCACCGTACCCGATTAAGCGTATGTGGTTATATATAGATACGTCAAATTGTAACCTTTATATTAAATTAACGAGGTATCATTTAGTTAATATAAAGCCCATTAATAGCCCATAGTCTAATTTCCACAAGTGTCGTTCTTTTGTCCAATCCCCAATTATGGTCCAAAACCCAATTACCCAATCTTAATATTTAGCCCAACATCACGATTACTTCAGCTTAAATAAGCATAATAATAATTTAGCTACGAGACATTAATTTAAAAAGGTTGAACATAACTTACAATGATTAATAATAGCGTAGCGTTACATGGACAGATTTTTGACTTACAAACTTAAAACATTCGCTAACATAACCTTATTATTATTAAACTTTAATATTAAAATTATAATATGAATATAAATATATTGAGAGAGTAAGAGATTAGAAAAAGGTGTACTCCATTCGTCCGAAATATGCTGCTATTTATAGATGTGGCCATTTACAGTAATCCATGCGATCGCATGGAATTAACTCTTCCAGGCCATGCGATCGCATGGCCGCCTTTTCCTGCTCCAAATGATTCCAAAACGTGGGCTGCGCGTATTTATTTAATATATAATATAATATATATAATTTTATATAATTAATTATATATTATATTATATTCTTGTGTATTGTTGACTTGTAATTTTAGCTCCGTTACGTCGCGCGTTAATAGTTGGTTCATGTTCCGTTTCCAGATTTTCGAACGTCCTTGCGTACTATTTAATATCTTGTACTTTGCGTTCCGCGGCTCGTACTCTTGTAACTTTTAGACGTTTCTCATCAATAATTTGAACCTCTTGGATTGTATTTTGTACTTTTTAGCGTTTTGGTCATTTGCGTCTTCAATTCGTCGAATCTGTCTTTTGTCTTCACCTTTTAATATTTAAACGAATATCACTTGTAAATAGAACAATTGCAACTAAAAGCTTGTATTTCTTGAGGGATAATGCTATGAAATATATGTTCGTTTTTAGCATTATCAAATATTTCCACACTTGAGTGTTGCTTATCCTCAAGCAATATAGAACTTGAAATAAAAACATACTTGAATCACTTCTTTATTCTTCACACTTTGTACATCAGTGATTTATATACGGCGGTATGAACAATGATAGTAACGTTGTGGTTTACAGTCCCACATGACTATGAAAATTTAGGTCCTTTAGGAAATTGGATCTTTATGAAAATATTTGATCTTTTGAAAATTCAATCTAGCTTTTACCCTAGATAAGTTTTCCGGAATAACCCTTCACCGGTGTTTGCAAAATGTTTGTGGGTTTTGTGGGTTTCAGATTTGAAAATTTTAGCTTAAAACTTGCAGTTTTGTGTCACCCACTTGCTAACCTTGTATTAGGAAAGCAACACGTCCAGTTTACTTGCTCTATAAATAGAGTAGAAGCAGAAAGGGAGTGGGGTGTCGTTCAAAAATAAAGAAATATAAATATGCAAGTGGTTTTGTGGATGATTGCCCATCACATATATATATATTAAATGATAAAATAATAATATAATAATATATAGGTAATCAATCTAATAAAGGTGCAGATGAAATATAACAGCCTTTCAATTATGAAATCACTCTACCGACAGTTTTCACGGACCGAAATATCGTACTCCGTTGTTAAATCAGTGGCAGATAAAAGTCTTCGGAAAAATCCCATAATTTTAAATTAACTATATTTATTTATTTTGGTCATTATGGTATAAAATTCGATCATTAATTATTAAATAAATTGTACATTAATTATTCACTCCCAATCCCAAGTAAAATATAAAAAAAATTATAATTTAACAAATAACTTCTAAATGTATTATTAATAAGCTTATAATTTATAAAACTCATTTTTGGATCACCGTTTATTTTAAAATCACATAAGTTCGTATTAAACTTATTTAATATCCATCGAATGGCGATTGAGTGTTACTATCGTTTACTAAATAGATTCGAAATTACAAAATACATATTTAATATACTTTATTTATATATATAGATACGTTTTAAATAATAATTATCATAATATCATATTTTTATTTTTATTTCTCATAATTACTCTTAATAACAACAACATTTAATATTTCAATTTATATTTCCAATTAATATTTATATATATATACACACACATATCTATTTACAAATAGTTGTTCGTGAATCGTTGGGAATGGTCGAAAGTCAAATCAATATATGAAACGGTTCAAATTTTTCGAGACTCAACAATACAGACTTTGCTTATCATGTCGGAATTATATAAAGATTAAGTTTAAATTTGATCGGAAATTTCCGGGTCGTCACAACCAGGTTCAAGTCTAGACTCATTAATATAACCTAACACCTACTAGGTCGAAGTCCAGACTCACTAATGCATTCTAACAACTACCTGTTAGACACACTAATGCAAGACCTGGTTCGCTACGACCACCGCTCTGATACCACATGAGACGACCCGTCCTAATCCATCTGGACGAATACATTACATTTGGTTACATCGCGAAGTACTTGACCTCTATATGATACATTTTACAAACAATGCATTCGTTTTTAGAAGACAAACTTTCATTACATCGAAAGTTGGCGGCATGCATACCATTTCATAATATATCCAACTATAATTGACTTAATAATAATCTCGATGAACTCAACGACTCGAATGCAACGTCTTTTGAAATATGTCATAAATGACTCCAAGTAATATCTCTAGAATGAGAAAATGCACAGCGGAAGATTTCTTTCATACCTGAGAATAAACATGCTTTAAAGTGTCAACCAAAAGGTTGGTAAGTTCATTAGTTTATCATAATCGATCATTTCCATCATTTTAATAGACCATGAGATTTCATAGATTTAATTGTACACGTAACCCGAGTACAAAATAACACGCGTAACCCGCGAATTAAAAATCATTCATATGGTGAACGCTTGATAACCGACTTAACTTTAATGCATTGAATATCTCCAAACAAAACCTCTCGTCTGTATAATAATAATAATCTCGAAGTACTAAAGCATCCGTACCCCGGATGGGACTTGTCGAGGTCCATAGATCTATCTTTAGGATTCGCGTCAATTAGGGGCCATACCCGTTTCCTAATTATTAGGTTACCAAGCTAAAAAGGGGTGATATTCAATATTCATAATCCAGCCATAGAATGTAGTTTTTGATCACTCGTGTCTATTTCGTAAAACATTAATAAAATCAGCGCATGTATTCTCAATCCCAAAAATATATATAAAAAGGGAGTAATGAAACTCACTATACTGTATTTTGTAGTAAAAATACATATGACGATACTGAACAATGCAGGGTTGGCCTCGGATTCACGAACCTATATCATTTGTCTATATATATTAATACACATACTCGTAATCGAATAAGTTTATATATATAACTTATTAATGATGTTATTTTTACATTAATAATATATTTATATTTCATATATATTCCTTTTATATAATAAAAAAAATTGTTATGTTATATGTGTTGAATATATATATATATTTATGTATTTCATTCGTTTATCCAAACAGTAGTTCTAATTATACTAAGTTAATATTAGTAATGATAAAAATAATGATAATAACCTTATTAATATACTTTATGTTAATAATAATAGTTATACTATTTTTAAAATGATAATAATACTAATTTTTATGAAAGTACTAATAAATTGTATCATTTTTATAATAATATTAATAATAATAATAATACTAGTCATATTCATAATATTGTTAATAATATTAAAATGGTAAGATTAATAATATTAGTATTTACTTTTAGTAATGCTAATGATAATATTAATACTAATATAATATTACTAGTAATGATAATGTTAATAATAATAGTAGTCATATTTGTAATTTTTTTTACTTGTTAGAAATAATAAATGGTAACTTTTATTATTTTTATCATAATACTAATAATAAGCCTAATAATAATAATAATAATAATAATAATAATAATAATAATAATAATAATAATAATAATAATAATAATAATAATAATAATAATAATAATAATAATAATAATACATATATTAGTAATAATAATAGTATTAATAATTAAAATATAATAGCACTAATTAATAATGGTAATCATAATAATAACTCTAAGTTTCATTATACATAATTATAATACTAACAATTAATGATAATATTAACAATTATTAATTTTAACATCAATAACAGCAATAATAAAATTAACATCAACAATAATAATAAAAATAGTAATAATAAAATTAACATCAACAATAATAATAAAAATAGTAATAATAATAATTTTTAAAAATGATAACTATAATAATAATAATAATAATAACTAATAATATTTACATTACAACTAGATTATAATTTTTACTTATTTTTATAATAGTATTTATAACTATGTCAATAATAATGATAATAATATTAATAATACTAATATTGACATTAATATTAATAATAATGAAAGTAGTAACAATAATATTAGTGTTAATACAATAACTATATTTTAACTTGTAATAATATATTATTTCATATAATATTTCAAATTACTATATATATCTATACATAGAAATATATATGTATCTATTAACAATTAGTTGTTCGTGAATCGTCGGAAATAGTCACAGGTTAACTGAATCTATAAAAGTAGTTCAAATATTTTTTAGACTCAACATTACAGGCTTTGTTTATCGTGTCGAAATCATAATAAGATTAAGTTTAAATTTGACCGGAAATTTCCGGGTCGTCACACTCATAGCCTAAACAAAAACCCGAACAATAAAAGTAACAAACGCAACATAAAGAAGGAAATAAAAAACCGACAACAAACAATATCAAAAGAACCTAACGAAGACAAACTCAAATACCCTTCACATATTTTATGAACCACCTCATTTCTTCACCTTAAACCGACTTCTTCTTCGGAGTCTTTTTAGGTTTGGTCGGAACTTTTGGTGGAACACTTAGGTGTGTTAGTTTACCTCTTAATTGAACACTTAAGGTGCGTCTAATCTCTAAATGACAGATGTTGCTTGATGGTTAAGCATTCAGTGTTGAACCATTCAAAGTTAGACAATTCAGAGCTGAAATTATCTCTTAACTATTAAACACTTAATTTTTATGTAATATTTTCTCTAAAGTATATTACGGAGTAATATATTAAGAACACTTTATTAAACAATATATTGTAGTTTTTATTCATGTAAATAATTAATAAAGTAATTTTACATCATTTAAAATATTCGTTCAAAATGATTATCTAACGTAATGAGATAGAGAGATGTCATGTGTTCGATCATTGGAGATGACATGATTTTCTTTAAAACAACTGAACACCAATAATAGTGATATATATTGACTCTATAGGGAGGTTTACCGGATTCGTTACGGACCTCTACTCATGAACACTACCCGAATAGATGTGTTTCCGGGTACCGTCAATCGGGTTTGAGTTTTCGCCCGAATGTGTGTGATACGTGCAAATGCTAAAAGTCGTTGAAATAAATGATCTACTGATGTAAATCGTTTAAAAAAAAAATTCATTCAAAATCTTTAAAAATTTGAATCATTCAAATTATTATTAATCTCTAAATCATTCAGTTTTATTTATCAAAAGTACAATTATCTATTTACCGATATTCGGAGTAGTAGTTAATAAGAAATTGACTCTGTTTAGATTTTTGGTTATTTAAAACCACTACGGTAGTTCCCTAGAAGCAGAGCAACTCCCTGTACGAACGAAAACGATGTCGTATTTGCTACCACACTTGCACTCCGGCTGGGCCGTCGATCAAGCGATTCTCGCCGAGGAAGAACGTCTGGTCGTCATCCGATTCGGTCATGATTGGGACGAAACTTGTATGCAGGTACGCATCAAAACTCGAATTTATTTATTTATTTTTGTGTTTTTTCCAAACCACGATTTGATTGTTTTTATCAGTTTCCCCGTTACTGTTATAATTGAATATTTATGCCGAATCTGTGGTATTAGGTTTTGGGATATAGGATTAGTGTCTGTGTATATCTGTGTATTATTTGGGATTTAGGGTTTGGACCCGGGCATTCCCTCTATATAAACATGTACTGTATTGTTTATGTGTGAATCTACGTGGTTTTGTTAATCTGGAAATTAAAGTGTACATTCTATAAACATCTTTTTTTGGACATCAGTTTGGGATGTCAGAAGACTAAACCACCCATGCGCTCATCTCCTGTAGTTGCATAACCCACCCCTAACTACTGCTCTGGAGGAAACACGGACCAATCCGAGGGCATGGCCGGTAAAAACCCCCTCCCGGCTGCCCCCGCACTAAGCGAAAGGCGATCCGGGTGGATACTTCAGGCCAGAGATAACATTGAGTGCAATGTTGCAGCCCAGCTGAGTCGAACTCCTGACCTCTCGCTAAGAGAGGAAGGCCACTACCAGTTGAGCTACAACTCAATATTACATTCTATAAACATCTTATCTTAAATCATGAATGATGTATTAGTTCAGATGAATGATGTATTAGCTCGGAAAATGCAAAAAACTTAAAACAGTGGAGGTTAGATTTAATAAATGTGGAGATTTGGGCTAATTGTGCAGGTTGAGTAACAAACTAACAGGTCAAATTGGTTTTGCGACAACTTTGGTAATTTCCGGTATGCTTTGGGTCGGCCTGCAACTGTCTTTATCTAAATTTATGCAGTAAACATACTTTCGGTAACCATTGATGCGTTTGTCTCGTTAGAGATGAAATACAAATATACAATCCAAATCGATTCACTAACGCAATTGTATTGTAAGTTTGGGTTCTCCAGAAACAGTATTTGTTTATGATCTATAAAATTGTTTAGAACAAAACATATTATTTCACCAAACGTATCAAAATGGATCTATGACGCTTTATGCATTGGAAGCAGTGGCGGAACCAGAATTTTTCACCGGGCCGAAAAGTTTTTTAAAAGCGTAGCAAATTTTTTTTTTGGGCAAAATATGAAGGCTTTTTGGGCAAAATATGGGTTTTATTTGCAAAATGTGGTGGGTTTTGGGCAAAATATGGATGCTTTTGGGGCAAAATATGGAGACTTTTGGGCAAAAAAAAAAAATAATCCACCGGGGGCAAATTAAAAATCCAAAATTTTTACACTAAAAATTTCAAATCCACTGCCCCCCCCTTTCTCCCTCCCCTCCCCTCTCTGATTGGAAGTACGATTCAAGTGACTTATGAACCATTATCGTTTTAGCTTTTCTGTTGATTATATTCATTTGACCCGTTAGAGATAAAAGATAATTCGAGTCGACCCAATATCATTGTGCATAATTTGCCTTGTTACTTTAGTTACTGAAATCTGATGGTTTGGGCAGATGGATGAAGTGCTTTCTTCAGTGGCGGATACTTTAAAGAACTTTGCTGTGATATACTTGGTTGACATAACTGAAGTGCCTGATTTCAATACAATGTATGAGCTTTATGACCCTTCAACTGTTATGTTCTTCTTCAGGAACAAACACATCATGATTGATCTTGGTACTGGTAATAACAACAAGATCAATTGGGCAATGAAGGACAAACAGGAATTCATTGACATTGTTGAGACTGTGTATCGTGGAGCAAGGAAAGGCCGTGGTCTGGTCATTGCACCTAAAGACTACTCAACCAAGTATCGTTATTAAATATGTTCACTGGTTATTGCTATATGGCTAAAGGACCATGTATTGTAATCGAAACATAAGTAACCTGTTGTTTGTTGAGACTGATGTGTGATCTTCTGGAATATATGATTTGAGACCATAAAGTTCTTTACTTTAAGTAAAGCTTTTGTTATTTAGTTAGGGAGGACCGTGTGTTCTCATTATTTCAAGCGGATTAAGACCAAGACTGCTCCAAACCGTGCTTGTGATATCACGGGTGGTTTATGCACTTTTTGGCCAAAAAGTGCAAACTGACTGTGATTTGGTAGTGTCAGTTTTTGACATTTTATAACCGTTGTGTTGGTTTTTTGTGTCAAATATTGGGTAGGGTGATGTGGTAAAATCTGATTGGAAATTGGGTGAGAAAAAATAAATTATAATAAAAATATATATATTTATTAAATCAGGAAAAAAATTGATTGGTTGAAGGCAAAAGTGACATTGTTTTTTTTCGTCCATGGCCCAACTAACAACCTAAATTGACGAAAATTGACGCCCCGTTAAAATCCGCAGGCCTTTCTCAAAATGAGCAAAATTACTTCTTTTGCCAAGGTTGTCACGTTAATTGATTCCCTAATGGTAAGACAATCACATCAGTGCAGTTTGAATATATATCACTGACGTTTGAACTGTTAGGTTTCTTAACAAGTGTATGTCTTCGATTGTTGGTTGAATGATGTAATAAAAAACAAATGTGTAAAATTAGATTATGGGCTTTAATACTCACCAAAAACGGACTAATTAGAAAGTGTCCCAACGAACCAACCGATGCTTCGATTTGCATCTATTACATTACCAACGTACCAACCAATGCTTCAATCTACACATATTACGGAGTACCTTATTACATTAACTTCATAATGAAAGCTTCAATTTTTTCATAATGAGAAAGCTTCAATCTTTTGAGTAAACTGTAAACCTAAGTTGGTCAAATCCATGAAAACGGAAATTGGGCCAAAAACAGAAGTTTTAAATATACCGGATGATCATTTTAGGCAATGTTCCCGAGTTCTTCATTAAAGAAGATAAACAAAGTGAAGAAATCATCCATTGCTTCCTACCTTTTTCTCCTACCAAAACTCAAAAATACTATTTTTTTATTTTTCGGTTGTTTCCTTTCATTCCAAAATAGAAATGTGGACATACGCTATTCTATAATTGAAAAGCAGTTTTTATTTTTTTGCGAAAAAACGTAATAACATTACACACACTCTGAAGATCAACAAGTACAATCGATACATAAGCAATCCAACAAACGAACACTAGCCAACGAACTAACTTAAACAAAAGGATTCACCATAAGGGTGAACACGCAATTGACTAGGAAAATAAATTTAACTAGGAAAACCTAAAGAACGATTATACTAAAGTCATTCTAAGGGCTTAAAAGCCAACATGAAAAATGTCGGAGGCCCTAAGCTTGCAGAAATCAGGAACAAACAGGAAGACGAGCAGGAGAACACCGGTCGTCATCACAACAAAACCACCGGCAGGCTGCCGCAAAGATAACCAGCAAAAAGCTCCGACCACCATTCAAAACCATAACAACGCCAACTGGCAAGACCTGAGGCGAGAGAACGACACAACAAGATCCGGCAATAATGTGAACCAAGCCTCCGTATTTTTGCTCCATCCGTGGAGCGGAGTCGAGCATACATACGACGATCTTCATGTGTGAATCAAAAGAGGAAAGAAAGGGCGGTAGATGATAATGAGAACCGTACACCAAGTCACCAACCTGCAAAAGAAACTAGAAAAACAGCTGGTTTTAATTTTGCGAAGTGATTTAATGCTCAAAGTATATATTATCTATTATATAACTTTTCAAGGTTCACCGCTTTTAATTGGTGCAGGCTCTAATGAGGTGTCTTTGGGTTTTGTGGATTTGATTGAATCGATTTCAAGTCGACGTCTTGAGTCTCACGATGCGGTCGTTGGGGTGGGCAAATGAATATGCTATTGATCCTAATCTAAATGTCATCGTTCATTTAGAAAGGGATGGGACTTTGGATGGCAAGGTTATAACATCTAATGAGAGGGTGGCTAGTGATGGTCTCGGGTCGACTACGAGTTGTAAAAATACAACACGGAAGTGCGTTTCGTTTAATTTACAGGATACAACAGAAGAGATAGGAGTCGATCATCTACGTGTTGAATGAAAGCGCCTTAATCTCGCGCCCGTACCTAAGCCGAGGAAGGGTAGAACCAAAGGGGAAAAGGTGCAAGGTGCCGAATTAGATGGGTTCAATGTTGAGGGTATGTGATTTCTTTTTTGGTGGCGGTTGTTGTGAGTTTGATAGTTGCTTTTTGGGTGGGTTTTCTTTCGATTCTTTGTTTGGGAGGTAGATAGTCGGGCATCGATATTGATGTCCCACACTATACTTTTCTTCGTTTCTTGGCGTTTGTTGGCTTAGCCTTTTGTTAGTCGTGCTGTTTAGTTCTTTGAGTTTAGACGTTGGTTTCGGTGGTTCGTAATACTCTGTATGTTTTTCATGTTATATAAAGTTTTCGTTATTTTTGTCAAAAAAAAAATAATAATAAAAAATAAAAATTAAATAACTTTTTCAATTCTGTCAAAACAATAACACCGGTTTTCTTCCTCCATTCTCTGTCACAAGAAGATACAAACCCTAGATTCTAAATTGCAAAATTTGCATCAGCAAGTGTTTAAACATGGATCAATTTG
This sequence comes from Rutidosis leptorrhynchoides, assembly GCF_046630445.1. Classification (NCBI taxonomy): domain Eukaryota; kingdom Viridiplantae; phylum Streptophyta; class Magnoliopsida; order Asterales; family Asteraceae; genus Rutidosis; species Rutidosis leptorrhynchoides. The sequence continues at coordinate 321,112,793 of NC_092342.1, read as the reverse complement.
GAAGTGGAAACTGGAACATGATCCCCACCATCAGCAACCCCACAACACCTTCATCCAGTCAAGACCACTTATATCTCCAACAACAACAACAACAATTTCAGCAACAGCACCAATTTCAACAACAACAACAACAACAATTTCAATTACAACAACAACAACAACAGCAGCGCTATCAGATACCTCAACAACCACAGCCGCCACCACCACAACCACAACCTTCACAATCACTCGCTTCACACTTTCATCTACAGAACGTATTTAACCCTAACCCTAATTTTAATTATTTTCGTAATTTATCGATTATTGTTTAATGTCTATTATCCTTTTTATATTTTGTTTAGTTGGTGGAGAATTTAGCTGATGCAATTGAGACTGGAACTCGAGATCAGCATTTTGACACACTGGTCAGCTTTTCTAATAAAACTGACCTTTTATTTTTGTTTTTATGCAAATTATATGAAAATTAAATGTAAAATTACATGAAAATTATGAAGGTTACTGAATTGAGCAGCCACTTTGAAAAATGCCAGCAGCTATTGAACACTATATCAGGATCTATTGCCTCGAAAGCTGCGGTACGTCTGTTGCGAATACAATTACTTAAGATGTTTACTTGTTCTTGTTCCTTCTGTTGTATGCAAAATTAGATTGATAAAATTTGAACCGAAATTGTATGCAGAATTTGATTAATAGAAGTTGAACCGAAACAAGTTAGATAGCCCGTAAATATAAAGATGCGTGCTTTAAGAGAAAGCTAACTAGGCATGTCGTGACTCCTTTACTAAGGATGGTATTATACATAAAAATGTACTGTGTTTGTTTACCTCTTAATGGAATGGTTCAGCGCTGAACCATTCAGCATTTAGTGCGTTTGTCTCTGACATTTGAATGACAGATGATGCTGAATGGTTCAGATATTCAGTGCTGAACCATTCAGAGCTGAGATAGTCTACTAACCATTAAGCACATAAATTTTATATAATATCCTCTTAAAATTATATCAGAAACACCTATTAAACAACTATATTCTAGTTATTATTCATATTCATATAAATATTAATAAGGTAATTTTACATCATTAACATTGCTCATTCAAAATGATTATCAAACAGCTTATAGTCATTCAGAACCTTTGAATCATTCAGATTATGAATCATTCAGCGCTTAACCATTCAGTTTTATCAAACACACCCTAAGTTCTAAAATTAGACTTAGATTGACAAACATGTCGTTGGTATTGAAATTCCTTAACTAAGGTAATACGTTATTCATTAGAGTTCAGCTATAATGGTTAAGAAATTTATAATTTTGTGAAAAGCTGAAAATGGAGCTGTAAATGAAAAGCTCAAAATTGGTCAATGCCAAACTTGGTCAACGTCCGATTACTCCACGAGTTGCTGAGTACTCCCTAATAATTCTCGACCGAGTGAGTTTTGAAACCTTGACTCCAAGCGAACCACAATTGTTTTTTTATTTGACATTATTACGATCGTCTTCCAATTATATCAATACCAAAATGAGACAAAATGTTTATAATTCGTTTTTTGCCATTTTAAAATATTTTATTGAAAGAGTTACGAATTTGTTCCTTGGGATTGTTTGTAGACTGTGGAGGGACAAAAGCACAAAGTTGAAGAAGCTGAACAAATGCTAGACCAAAGAAGGTACAGGGTGTTCAATGTATAGTACTATTTCTTATGTAATTATAAGACTAATTAATTAATCTTACTAATGGATCCCTACTTTATGCGACTATAGGGACCTGATCACAAAGTACCGAAATTCTCTTGAAGAACTTGCAAAGCCTGATCTTTAAGTGATTATCTTGAAATGTGGACGTAAATACATTTAGTACGTTCTTATATTTTCTTTGAATTGAATGTAACTCTTGCATTCACTCTGGTAATATGTTTTTCCAATAACATAGTTTTTGTATGTCGTTTATTGACACATTTCTTTTGGGAAGTTGCTCTTTTGTCTGGTTTGCTTGAACAACGACATCAAAAGATATAATCTTTATTATAAATCCCCAAGAATCAGTCTCAAAATTGAAATTGATTATAGTTGTAATCGAGTTAAAGTGCTGAATCGTGTAGTAAGCATGAGGCTAGAGTTTAGCGCTTAGTTAGGACCTAAATAATTGGTTGTTGGACATGTTCTTGGTCGCATGCCCATTTATGTGGGGCATTGTCATGAGCAATTGATAGTTGAAGTTGAAGCATGCTAATAGATTATAGATAAAACTAAAACTAAATAGTAATGATACGCATATTCGCATGCCTATGCGGAATACGCATCCAAGTCCTAACCTGCATACTAGATGCCACCATCCACGTACGCTGTGAATAAAATCAAGGGTATAGCCGCGCTCCATATGCGCCTATACCAATGGATGCGGTCCTTTAACGACTTGGTCAAATAGTTTACCTTGCATGCTAAGCTAAACGATAAGACCAACCTTATTCGGTTTCCTTAAATAACGCATGTTAATTAGGAAAGGATATCACGATTATACAGGGATAGAATCCTATTCAAACATTAATCAAACCCTAATCATTAGCCTATAAATATATGGCTCTAAAACCCTAAGAGGTACACGTTACATTCTACGTAGCATAAAGCATACTCTTACGTACTTCATACGTACGATCTACATCACCGTTCAAGACTTTCAGGTAAGTTCATTGAACCATGAATCCTTCATGTCTTGGGGTCACTCAACCTTGTATGCTAGATTGTTGGTGGACTCGCGATCGGCCACCCCACCGGAATCATGCTGGCTCCGGTGCGGGTTATCCGCGACTATCGTCGGAGGTTCGAATATCGTTTGTCCTTAAACCTTAGTTATTGCACTCAAGCGTAGGTTCACTCTAACCATGTGAAAACAGGCTTGATCAAATGGGCTTGTTATCAAGTGTCTTCTTACCTTTGTAGACTTATATTTATATATACAGCAGATTTAATTCACTTACTTTTTCTAACTAGTTTTTTTAAACTGTACCAAATGAATGCATTTCCTGCACGATTATATGGAAGCTGATGTGACCAGTGGCGGAAGCAGGAAATTTTTTCACCGGGGGCGAATTTTTTTTTTTAGAGCGTAGCAATTTTTTTGGACAAAATATGGAGATTTTTGAGCAAAATTTGGAGGTTTTTGAGCAAAATTTGGAGGGTTTTTTGGCAAAATTTAGAGGTTTTGGGGCAAAATATGGAGGCTTTTGGGGCAAATTATGGGAGAGTTATGGGCAAAATAAAAAATCCACCGGAGGCAAAATCGAAAAAACCAAAAGTTTTACACTAAAAATTGCGAATCCACTGGGGGCGGCTGCCCCCCTCTGCCCCTTAATATTACCGCCCCTGGATGTGACCCGCTAGTGTTACTGATAACAAGTGTAAAGAAACTGTTAACGCTTATACTCAAATGCAGAAAGTTTTTTTTTTCTTTCTTTTGTTGTTTTTTTTTGGTAACCTGGGTATCCAACATTTTTTTAACTGACTAATCCCAGGGCGACTACCCGCTTTGCGAGTAGCCCGGAGTCATTGCAGGCGAACCTCCGTGGCCATGAGGGAGAATAACTTTGTAGGTACAAGGAATCGAACCCTTGACCTCCACAGTTGAATAATTTAGTTTCCCTTTAGTAATTACTGCGTGTACTCTGATGGGTGATGTTAAGTTATGCTCTTTGATACTTTGTGATGCTATATTATCACGGCTTAAAGATAACAATCATCTTGTTCATCTTGCTAACGAATTGTTAGCATCGTCATATGGGTATGTTAGGCGTACAGGGTCGGCCACCAAGTGTTTCATCAGTGTTTGATGAAATGTTTGTGAGAAATTAGGTTTCACTTGGGATACAACCATTTCTGATTTGCCACAAATTGTGATCGCGAGGGTGCTTTCTCGAAGATTAAGAGGTTGAAACTTGGAAGTCGATGAATGTGAGCCAAACTTTGTGAGGTGGACGTCTTTGATGTCTTCTTATTCTAGGTGTGGTCATATTTGGGAGGCGTCAATATTGTTTGATGTGATTATAAGGAATTGTGTTGGTGTTTGGAATCGCTAAAAAAAACTGTATCCATAATATTCTCTTAAAACGATATTTGCATGTACCAATCACATGATGAGACAAAAAAATATTATGTAAACTAAAAATAGTAATTATTGGTTTATTTATTTGTTTACATCATGGAATTACTTTTTATAAATTTTTGGTGACCTCGTAAAAAAATACTACTACTCTAACCACCTAAAACATCTATCATGTACTCCGTATTTTTTAATCACATAAGTGCTTTAAAGTATAGTATACTACAATACTCTAACAAATATTTAACGGTGTATGCTAAAAAATAATGATGGTATAAATTACCTTTACCTCTCGTTTTATAAATCATAGTCCAAAAGAATATAGGAGAGACCTAACGCATTTCCCACATTAAAGAATAAAATAAAATCCACGTAAGCATTAGCCCGTAAGTTACCACCCCAATTCAACTAATTTGAGCGCCAAAACCACCATAATCACCCCCAAAAGGCCAAAACCCACCATACTCATCACCAAAACCACCATAATTACCACCATAACCACCGTAATCACTCCGATTACAATAAACACATCAGCTCCACCTCTCATATGATTTTTTCCAGTTTCTTTAAGCAACCCAAACTAGAAAATCACAATTTTTCATTTCTTAAAGAACAAGAATCAAAACCATGAACAATTCATGTGCAGCGTGCCGTTACCGTCGTAAAAAATGTGCCCCAAATTGCATTCTTAAACCGTACTTTCCATATGATCAAACTCACCGCCAAAAATTCCAAAACGCTCATAAACTTTTCGGTGTAAATCGCATGAGTAACTTACTTCACAGCCTTAATGATCAAGCACAAAAAGATGATGCAGTACGATCCATCATTTACGAAGCAGAGGCTCGTGCCAGAGACCCTGTTGGTGGTTGTTACCGTTGATGAAAAATCTTGTGTACTTTTACCAAAACAGATTAACGCAGCGGATAGTTAAAATAATAATCTTTTAATATTTTATGAACTAAATTTAACAAGATTAAATTTTCACTTATTTAATGAAACATGCACACGATTAATATTTCCCAGTGATCCAGTTACACCACTAATAATTGTCAAAATATGTAATTCACAAAGTGAATAAACGATATACCTTTCTTGAAGAAACTGATTGAGATGGAGAGAAACTTACGATCAAAAGTATGATCGTCTCTTTGGATAGTCCACACTACACTTCAAACAACGTCAATGGATGCTAGTCCAAACCCAAGTAATAATTAATCAACCTTTGATTAATATTATGAACCAAAATATGTAATATGTGTTTTCTTTTTAGTTCATCGAAAAGCATTAGGATGATTGATTAATTACTCCGTAATATGGTACATATTTTATTTTTATTATTTCACCCGTGAACTCAAATTACGAATATATCATAAAGTCGTATTTAACAAATATTTCAGGGGTATGTTATGTAACTTATATTTAATAATTTCTATCATGTCACTTTCATGCGAATAGTAAATTAATTAATTTCGATTCATTTACTATTCATATGAATAGTAAATGAATTAATTTCGATTTACTATTTTGTTACTTGAGTAATATATATACATCATATATATATATATATTTTATTTGACGTCTCGGTGTATATGTGTGTGACCCCGAAGGCTTAAATAATGTTGGCCATATAGTTATATGTTGTACCTTGCACATTAATCCTACAGACTCCCACTTGTGCATGGCACAACATCAAGTAACTATACAAACAATGGTAAGCGTCTAGCAACACGTCATTGTCCCCAAATTCATGTGAGGGTAGTTTCTCGAAAATGTTTATGGTAAGTGTTAAATGTCATTCGTCCTTTTGTTTCAGATAACTTTAGTTAAACTTGAGATATGGATCATCGGTCATTCTCATTTGTTTAACAATTTTGTTTCTCGATCTTAGAACTGAATTAGATCACCAAATTAATTAAGTATCATCTTAATTAAATCTGGGTGCGGCCACACAAATATCTTATTCATTTATCGAGGAGCTCAAAAGTATCTAACTCCAAACATTTCGGAGGAACAAATCCTATATTGCATACACGTGTCTATCACGAGCTTTACATTATACCCAATAATGGCCTTTATAACAGCCTTATTCAGGACAGCGTTTAACCATATCAAAGTACAATGCTACACTCATCAAGATGGGCGTGCATCTCAAGTCTAAGGACACAAAGACATAATTACTAAAAGATTCACTACTGACTACGATCCATGTAGTGACATCTCATGGTTGGGTCATTCCAATATTCATCATCAATGAATACATATGAAATTTGGTCTCAACAAGTTAACTATTTATCATCAATAAATATAACCAAAACTTCATATTAATATTAATTCATGTTATTCCCATAACATGATTGATTATGGAGATTTTGAATAATCAACAATTACTCATGGATTAAACATGCTAATATAGAACACAATGATATATATGAAAACGATCATACCATCAATATATCAATTCATTATGATAAAACTGTTTAATGTTCCAAAAATATCCAAATACTAAATTACAAATTAAAAATATCAGCAGCATAACGAAGTCCAATACTACTAGCATGATCATCATGCTTGTTGTGTGTCATGGGCTTCGTGAACGGGTCAGCCACATTATCATCTGTATGAACCTTAAGAATACTAATATCATTTCTCTCAACGACTTCTTGAATGTAGTCAAACTTTCGAAGAATGTGTCTGCTACCTTTACGTACACGTGATTCTTTCGCAAGTATAATAGCACTTGAATTATCACAGTACATTTCCATAGGGGATTCAATGCTGGGAACTACTCCGAGTTCAGCAATAAACTTCCTTATCCGGACAGCTTCTTGAGCAGCTTCTGAGGCAGCAATGTATTCTGCTTCCGTTGTAGACTGTGCAACTGTGCTCTGCTTTGAGCTTCTCCAATCAACTGCCCCGCCATTCATGACAAAGACATACCCTGACTGGGATCGAGAATCATCTCAATCAGTTTGGAAACTAGCATCTGTATAACATCTAATACTCAACTCTTCTTCCAAACCACCGTAAACCAAGAACATATCTTTAGTTCTCCGCAAATATTTAAGAATGCTCTTAATAGCAATCCAATGTTCTTCACCTGGATTCTGTTGATAACGACTCGTCAAACTCAAAGCTAACGAGACATCAGGTCTAGTACATAACATGGCATACATAATGGATCCTATAGCCGAAGCATACGGAACACATTTCATTCGTCTTATCTCATCAGGTGTGATAGGACTTTGAGACTTGCTCAAGGTTATGCCCTTTTGCATGGGCAATGTTCCGCGCTTGGAGTTTTGCATGTTAAATCTTCTCAAGATTTTGTCAATGTATGTACTTTGACTCAAACCAATAAGCCTTTTGGATCTATTTCTATAGATCCTGATTCCAAGAATATACTTAGCTTCTCCAAGATCTTTCATGGCAAAACATTTTCCAAGCCAAGATTTGACATCTTGCAAAGTTGGAATGTCATTTCCAATAAGTAGTATGTCATCAACATACAAGATCAAGAAGACAACTTTGCTCCCACTAGCTCTAATGTAAACACAAGGCTCATCTTGGTTTTGAGAAAAACCAAACTCTTTGATTTTCTGATCAAACTTAAGATTCCAGCTCCTGGATGCTTGCTTTAATCCATAAATAGATTTTAGAAGCTTGCATACTTTAGTAGGATGCTTAGGATTCACAAACCCTTCCGGCTGAACCATATATACGTCCTCGCTTAGGTCGCCATTTAGGAAAGCAGTTTTGACATCCATTTGCCATATTTCGTAATCATGAAAAGCAGCTATGGCAATAAGTATCCTAATTGATTTAATGCTCGCGACTGGTGAATAAGTTTCCTCATAATCAATTCCTTGAGTTTGAGTATAATCTTTTGCCACCAATCGAGCCTTAAAAGTGTTTACATTACCGTCCATGTCAGCCTTTTTCTTAAAGACCCATTTACTGCCCACTGTCTTGCAATTGGGTGGAAGATCAATCAAGTCCCATACTTGATTATCTTTCATGGACTGCATCTCTGCGTTCATAGCATCTCCCCATTTGTCAGATTGTGGATCTTACATGGCTTCACCATAGCTAGAGGGTTCATCATAATCCCTTAGATGAGGTACATCTGAATTAATCAGAAGATTTAACCTCTCAGGTTGATGAAGAGTTCTACTAGATCTACGAAGTATAGGTACAACACGTTCTGGCTCACAACAGTGTGTCCAGCTTCAACGTGTGGTTGGCTAGTGCCTTCAGAAGGTATGTTACTTTGTGATTCTTGAATTTCCTCAAGATCTACTTTACTTCCACTGACTTCTTGTAAGAGAAGATCTCTTTCAAAGAATTCAGCAAACCGAGCAGTAAACACTTTGTTTTCAGCTTGGTAGTAAAAGTAGTAACCCATTGTTTCCTTTGGGTATCCCACAAAGTGACATTTGATACCTCTGGGTTCTAACTTGTTTGAAGTGTCACGTTTCACATACGCTTCACAACCCTAGACTTTCAAATAAGACAACTTAGGACTCTTTCCATGCCATAACTTATATGGTGTCTTATCTACCTTCTTGGTTGGAACCATATTGAGTATGCGTGCAGCAGACTCTAATGCATAACCCCAAAAAGACATCGGTAGAGTAGTTAGACTCATCATAGATCGAACCATATCAAGTAAAGTTCGATTCTTCCGCTCCGACACACCATTGTGCTGTGGTGTATAAGGTGGAGTGAATTTTGAGACAATCCCACAATTCTTCAGGTGGTCCAAAAACTCTTGACTCATATATTCCCCTCCCCGATCAGAACGAAGGGCTTTAATGGTCTTTCCAAGTTGATTCTCTACTTCATTTTGGAAGATTTTGAACGTTTCAAAAACTTCATGTTTATGTTTCAGCAAGTAAACATAACCATATCTACTATAATCATCAGTAAATGTAACGAAGTATGTTTCACCATTTCTAGACATAGTTCTAAAAGGGCCACATACATCAGTATGTATTAGTCCTAAAAGATCTTTATCTCTTTCACCTAAACCGGAGAAATGAGCCTTTGTCATCTTTCCACGTAAACATGACTCGCATACATCAAATGACTCAGAGCCAGTTGATTCCAAAATCCCATTAGATTGGAGTTTTGAAATGCATTGTTTGTTTATATGACCAAGACGACAATGCCATAGATAGGTATTATTCAAGTCTTTCTTTACTCGTTTGGCAGTACATGTATATACAGAATTATTATTTGAAATTACACCATGCATATCAATTTCAAAAATACCATCACGTGGAATAGCATTAAAATAAAATACATTATTCTTATAAACTGGAATACCAAAGTGCGTAAATGTAAGTTCAAAACCAACATTTTTCAAAAGAGAAACTGAAATTACATTGCTCGTAATACTAGGAGCATAATGACATTGTTCCAACAAAACAATAAGACCACTAGGTAAAGTAATCTCATAGGTGCCAATAGCTTCAACAGCAGCTCGAGCCCCATTGCCCACTCTTAAGTCTAGTGTGTCTTTCTTCAGTCTCTTACTTCTTCTCATTCCCTGCATATTGTTACAGATGTGAGTACCACAACCAGTATCAAAAATCCAGGAATCACTAGAAAAAGTATATAACTGTATATGAAATATACCTGATTTGCTGGTCTGGCCAGCTTTGCCTTTTCTCAACTCAGATAGGTAGGAAGGACAGTTCCTCCTCCAGTGGCCAACCTTTCCACAGTGGAAACATTCGGCGTCTTTCGCTGAGTTTTTTTTTCTTGGGAGGTGGTGGAATCTTTTTCTTAGCAATTGACTTGCCTTTTCCTTTTCCCCAAGTTTTCGGCTTATTCTTTTTCACCCTACCTTCCCTAATCATAAGGACACCTGGATTGGAAACCTTATATGGAATATCCTGTTCAGCAGTTTTGAGCATCGAGTGCACCTCTGCCAGAGATTTCTCCCAACCTTGCATATTGTAATTCATCACAAATTGGTGATACGATTTTGGTAGTGAAACCAAAACTGTGTTCACGGCCAAGTTAGGCGGCAAGGTAGTTCCAAGTTTTTCCAATCGGTCAATGTAGCTTTTCATTTTTAAGACATGATAGCTCACTGATTGACCCTCCTCCATTTTGCATGTTTGAAGAAGCTTATAAGTTTCATATAACTCTTGACTAGCATGTTTCTGAAACATATTTTTCAGCTCAGTCATCATATCATATGCTGTACGATCTTCCATTTCTTTTTGGAGGTCAGAAGTCATACTACCAAGCATGATTAAAGCTATCTTCTCTTGCTCATCAAACAACTTCTGATAAGCATTCTTTTGAGCAGCAGTAGCTGTCTCAGGAGGAGTTTCGGGTAAGGGTTCTTCAATTTTGTTCAACTTCCCTTCAAATTTGAGAACAATTCTCAGGTTGCGGTGCCAATCGAGGAAGTTTGAACCATTGAGTTTCTCCTTCTCCAACAAAGAACGGAGGTTGATTTGGTTTACGTTTTGATTGTTTGACATCTACAAGAGAACAAGATTCAATTTTAGTATTTTCGATATTGTACTTTAATAAATTAATTACCCAAGTTTTAATATATTTAAAAATAATTAATTTATAAAAGCCTAAGATCCACATAGAGGTTCCATAACTACATCTGTTGATCAGCTAGCAGTTATAGAGTCTACTGGTAGGTAGCGAGTACTAATTGCATCATAGATGCAACTCTTAGATTTTTATGGGACCTTGAGATATGTGTAGTCTAACAAACCACTATTATCTATTGGCATGTTTGTCCCATCCTTGCCTCGAACTCAGGTCTCACCGTGAATACGGTTAAGTCGTCCAATTTGGAAACAGTGGAAATTCAGCCTAGTCTCACTCGTAACTGAAAATCCACCTCGTGGCTATAATTCGATTAGGTCTCACCGTAATCAAAAAATAACGAGGAGTGTTTGCAAGCTCATTGGATGGCATGACTTAAATTTGACGGGTATTTTAAAAATGTTTGTGTTAACGAATAATGCATGCACACAAGATTCGCTACAATTTGTTAAAAAATATTTTAACCAATTTTATATATGTCGATCGTGTTTATGCGTCAAGTTTGTTATTTTATTTTATATAAAAAAATAACAAATACACATTGTGTATCATTTTAAAACATTTTTAAAAGATGTCGCTCATATATATTATTTGAGTTTCAAAAAAATATTTAACTTTAAACTCGTTAGAGTTTAACTTTTTAAAATCATCAATTTTAACCTTTGAAACTCGTTACTAGTTTTATTTGATGTTTTCATCAAAAACATTTAGCATATATTATAATCAACAATTAAATATAAATGCGTAAAAATAAAACACAACCATACCATGCATCACACACACATAGCCTAGCCCAAAAATCCTATGCTTGATCCCATGAGCCGACATGGGATCAAGAGGTCAAACTAAGGGTAATATCGTAGCTCCCACTTGATTCAAGAATCAAGTGAAAACTTAACAAACGCCATTGTTGTCAACTTGACCTGTTCGCCATCTTCTAAGCCAAAAGCATGTTGTATTTTATCTTCAATCTTCATCTTGTTACATTTATTTAAATTTGAAAATACAACTAAACTAGTACTTTTACAAATTGAAATAAACTTAAATACAATACTATGAAAATGGAAAATAAATATAATACAACTTTGGCTTCAAAATGGCATTCCTAATAAATAATCAACATGACATAATATTGCCGTAATCAACAATCACAACAATCATACATAGGTCGGGGCATTATGGGCTATGTGTGCACTCATAATTTTAATAACTACATTATTAAAACTTAAATATGACTTGTCCATGGTTACAATGCATGTGTATAATCATGGAATAAAACAATCAACAATTATAATAAATATTCAAGCCATAACAATTAAATCTACAATTTAAAATAGTGATATTCTTTCAATCATATTTGTGCGTCATGAGGTTAAGTCTAGATCAACCGAGTTGACTTTAAAAACCAAAAAGGTTTCGACTTTCACCAATATACCACAAAGCTAAATCTAAAGAATAGTCACACGACAATTAAGATGGTGTAAAAGCGGCTCGGATACCACTGATGAAAAATCGTGTGTACTTTTACCAAAACAAATTAACGCAGCGGATAGTTAAAATAATAATCTTTTAATATTTTATGAACTAAATTTAACAAGATTAAATTTTCACTTATTTAATGAAACATGCACACGATTAATCTTTCCCAGTGATCCAGTTACACCACTAATAATTGTCAAAATATGTAATTCATAAAGTGAGTAAACGATATACCTTTCTTGAAGAAACTGATTGAGACGAAGAGAAACTTACGATCAAAAGTATGATCGTCTCTTTAGATAGTCCACACTACACTTCAAACAACGTCAATGGATGCTAGTCCAAACCCAAGTAATAATTAATCAACTTTTGATTAATATTATGAACCAAAATATGTAATATGTGTTTTCTTTTTAGTTCATCGAAAAGCATTAGGATGATTGATTAATTACTCCGTAATATGGTACACATATATAGATATTTTATTTTTATTATTTCACCCGTGAGTTATATGTATCATAAAGTCGTATTTAACAAATACTTCAAGGGTATGTTATGTAACTTATATTTAATAATTTTGTCGCTTTCATGTGAATAGTAAATTAATTAATTTGATTCATTTACTATTCATATGAATAGTAAATGAATTAATTTCGATTTACTATTTTGTTACTTGAGTAATATATATACATCATATATATATATATATTTTATTTGACGTCTCGGTGTATATGTGTGTGACCCCGAAGGCTCAAATGATGTTGGCCATATAATTATATGTTGTACCTTGCACATTAATCCTACAACCGTATCATTAACCAATTAGCTGCAGATATTGCAACCTTAAGTACCGTACTTGCCTCTGTTCATAATCAGATTGTGATTTATCGAACTTTTAATATGCCGCAGCAGCAGAATAATCAGATGCAATATGATAACAATGACGACCTACTGGTGCAGAATCTACTACAAAATGCTAATATCGATTATGATCCGAATGTCAGTTTTCAACATCTTGATTTTGATCGTCATGCATAAATTGTGGCCGTATTTGGATCAATCAGCGACGGTGTTACGAGATTTAGATGAATAGAAGGTTTTTGTTTTACATTTCAATTGGATCAATCAAACTGAGTTTGTTTTATGAAGACGTGCGTTTCATCAAATAGTTGGTGTGCATTATCAAACACATTATGAAATTGATTATGATTTTGATGTGGAATCTGAAACCCTAGAACAATGTAAAGAACAAGAATCGGTGTTACGTTGTGATAACCCGGAAATTTCGACTAAATTTAAACTTAATCTTAAATGATTAATGACTTCGACACGATAAGCAAAGCCTATGAAGTTGAATCTCAAAATTTTGAACTATTCAATTACCCTTCGGTTGTTCTCAACGATTCGCGAACCATTATATGTAAACAGATACATATATATACTATAACTTGAAAACGTAACAAAGTTTTAATTGCATGATACCGTACATTAAACTTATTGGTTTATATATCTATTTGAATATATATGATTTCAAGTTATTTAGTAAACGATAGTAATATTCGATTATTGATTCGATTGATATTTAGATAAGTTAACTAAAACGTTTAAGATGAACAAGTAAAATACTAATTTGCTACAGTATTTTCAAATTGCTACAGTACCCAAAATGCTACAGTGTTTTCAAAAATCACTATTCTTCATCATTCTTCGATATTAGAAATTCTAAGATATCATCGTATCTTTTATTATAAATATCCTCGATATTTCTGAAGATATTTTCATAAGCATTCTTATCTGAAATCAGTCATCTCTTCGCGCTATCTGTATTACATCATAAAAGAAACTATTTTAGTTTCTAAATTCTGAAACCTTCAAGTTTAAAATTTGAATGTTTTGAAGTAGTGTTGGGAACTGAAGCATGAATTAGTATAATATAATGACACTTGATCAACGTGATTATATTACAGTAAGTCATGCTGAGTTTCTAATGGAACGTGATAAAGGTTCACAGATCCCACCCTCATAATGAACCATGTTACATAACTCTTTTATTCTATTTAACCTCTAAACATATCAAGAAAATATTTTCTTGATGATTCGGTCTTTTTTGGATATTCTGGTAATTTGATAAATCAAGATCGTGCCATTACGATTACCTTCTTAGAACATTAACTATGTTCATTCTGAAATGTATAGCTACGAATTCTGGACCAGTATCCGCTTGACTTAAGGTCGGGAAGAGAAAACGAAAGCATGAAGCTCTGAAATATAATGGAAAATAAAAGCCAGATAAAAACACATAAATTTACAAACCGTGTATATCAATGCGTATAGCAATATAAAGACACGGGAGAATGATAAATACAACTATCCCTAGAGCATAATAGAAATAAACAGATTCTTCTGGTGGGAGCTGGAAAAGAAGGATGAGTGTGGCAAACGTCAATATTAGGTCAAGAACCAGAACTGGATTAAGCATTTTCACAATCTTTTGAATGTATTAATTGGGAAAGAAAGTAGGAGTGGTGAAAATAAATGAAACGGAAGAAGTCAATTTATAGCGAAATATCAGACATAGCAATCCAGGTAGATTACGCATTTAATCAAAGGAAATCATAATTTCCTTAATTCCCGAAGAATCAAATCTTATTTAGATAATGAAGATTTTCTATTCCTTAAATTCCGGAAATCAATCGTTACTACGTCAAGAGATAAGACGCATCTCTATTCTCCATTTCACTCTATTACGATAACTTCTCTTATACGCTTCGAGTAATTGGATTGTTTTATCCATATTACTCAACGGTAATAAAATTCTATTTATCAACTCATATTCGTCATGAAAACATTTTTATTGTTAGCCATGACGACATCACTCAAATTTCGGGACGAAATTTCTTTAACGGGTAGGTACTGTGATGACCCAGAAATTTCGACTAAATTTAAACTTAATCTTTGTATGATTAACATTTCCGACACGATAAGCAAAGTCTGTAAAACTGAATCTCAAAATTTTTGAATTACTTTTATATATTTAAATACCTTCGGTTGTTTTCGACGATTCGCGAACAATTATATGTAAAAAGATACATATATACTATAACATGAAAAGGTAACAATGTATTAATTGTTTGATACCGTACATTAAACTTATTGGTTTAAATATCTATTTGAATGTATATGATAAGTTGAAATATTTATTATTAAAATTTATTTATAAATAACGTCCAATGTGTATTTAAAAACTGATTTATGTATATTAAAAAGATATATACATATATATAATAAACGATAGTAACATTCGTTTATTGATTCAATTGATATTTAGATAAGTTAACTAAAGCGTTTAAGATGAACCAGTTAAACACTAATTTGCTACAGTGTTTTCAAATTGCCACATTACTCAAAATGCTACAGTGTTTTCGAAAATCACTATTTGCTACAGTGAAATTGACTTTGCTACAGTGAATTGCTACAGTAAAACACTATTTTAAAATGTATTTTTAGCAAATAACGAGACGATGATTTATAGAAGTAAATGACCAAAATACTCGAAAGTTTAAGATATACTATGAGTGGTATAGTTTATGGATAACTTAAGGCTATATTTTGACAAAGGTACGTGTCACGAAACGTAAAATGCAAGTTTTCTCAGCGTACGAAAGGACATTCGAAAAACCAGAACCGGGACATAAGTCGAGTGATGACGTACGACTTATCGGAACAAAAATTACAAGTCAACTATGCACGTGAATTTAATATAATATATAATTAATTATTTAAATTATATATATTATATTAATATTTAATTATGTCGACGAGCTAAATTACAAAGCAAATGTGAGCTGGCAGGAGCAGCCATGCGATCGCATGGCATATAGGCACAGAACCCATGCGATCGCATGGGGTCTGAATTCAGGAGACACCTATAAAAGCTCAACTGGTTCCATTCTTTTTTTTTCATTTTATTTTTACTCCGTATTATTATTATAATTTATATTATTATTATTATTATTATTATTATTATTATTATTATTATTATTATTATTATTATTATTATTATTATTAAGATTAATATTATTATTAATCTTATTATTATTAGTAGTATTTGTATTATTAGTATTACACATAAAATACTACGACGAGGTAATGTCCAAATGATTTCAAAATATGTTTTCGAGCGGGAAAGAGCTAAGGAAAATATGGGTTATTGCCAAGGAAATTATGGGAAATGTTCGGGGGTATTTTTGTGAATCAAACCTCGTGTTTATCATCTCCGATGCGTCTACGTGCTTTCCTGCAATATTGTATATCAATATTAAACTGTGAGTTCATTTGATCCCTTTTTACATATATTTTTGGGCTGAGAATACATGCGCAGTTTTATAAACTGTTTTACTAAATGGATACAAATACTAAAACTGATTTTGTGTGAGTTTCATATGATCCCTTTTTCAAATTATATTTTTGGGCTGAGAATACATGCGCAGTTTTATAAACTGTTTTACTAAATGGATACAAATACTAAAACTGATTTTGTGTGAGTTTCATATGATCCCTTTTACTCTCTATATTTTTGGGCTGAGAATACATGCAAATGCTTTACTAACCGATATACAATATTTATATGCGTGAGTTTCATTGCTCCTTTTTTTAATTGCTTTTGCAATATATATTTTTGGGCTGAGAATACATGCAACTTATTTTAAACGCAATGGATACAAGTACATACTAAATTCTACAACGAGTTTGAACCGAAATTCCCTTAGCTTTGGTAACTAGTAACTGCCAGTTATAAGAACTGGTGGGCGCGAGTAGTAGTATATGGATCCATAGGGCTTGATATCCCCGTCCGAGCTAGAGCACTAGCCTTTTAACGGACGTATGCTATTTGAGAAGCGTACACGTTGGTTTGCGTGTATTATTAAGATGATTATACAAAGGGTACAAATTATATAAACGTTAAAGTTTAGTTACCAGGGTGCTCAACTTTGTAGAACCGATTGATAAATGTTTCGGATGAAACAACTGAAATCTTGTGGTCCACCTTTTATTTAAAACATATTGATAAATGTTTTGAATGAAACAACTGAACTTTTGTAATCCACATTGATATACGGATTATGTGTAATATTAAAACTATGAACTCACCAACCTTTGTGTTGACACTTGAAGCATGTTTATTCTTAGGTTTCTAGAAGTCTTCCGCTGTTTGCTTATACGTGATACAAGATATGTGCTTGGAGTCATACATGCTATATACAAGAAACTTGCATTCACCATGTACCTTATTTTGACTGTATTGTCAACAGATGTATTATTGTAAACCATTTAAATGGAGATTATCTATACGTAGGAATCATCAGATGTTAAAAACTTGGAATTTATATATTCATTTATGAAATACCTTTACAAACGAATGCAATGTTACAAAACGTATCACATAGAGGTCAAAACCTCGCAATGAAATCGATGAATGACGTGTTCGTCCATATGGATTTGGAGCGATCGTCACAACTTACATCTAGGGACGTACCGTCTACATCCGGAGCCGGACCATCTACATCAGCACCACCGGCACCACTCGCATCACCCGCCCCACCTGCACCGCCTGCCCCACCAGCTCCCTCTAACGAGGAACTGATGAGGGAGATTGAGACTCTCCGAGCTCGAGTCACTGAGCTCGAGGAGCAGTTGGCTCGAGGAGCAGTTCACCCGCCTTCACCGTAGGACTTTGTATTTAGATTTCATGATGTAATCTAGCTATAGTTTCATGTATTTCATATGTATTGTACGAACTTATTCAGATGTATGAAACTTATTATTATTAATGAATGGCACTTTGCGTTATTTAATTCTTGCACGATGTTCTATTTACATTGCTGTACAATGATTCTGTGGTATTTGTACCTAGATGCATTATTTAATAACATATGATGTTTTGATTCCATGTTGGTCACTATATACTGTATTATTACTACTTGCATACTGGATTTTGACTTGAGTCAAAATTTTTGTTTAGAATACCATGGCTAACGGAAGATCCACACCTACCGCCGCCCAGATTGAGGACATGATCAACGAACGGGTCGCTGCAGCCCTAGCAGAAAGAAATCTCGAAGCTCCACCGCCACCACCATCGGTTATTCCACCCGTTCGAAATGGGTGTACATACAAGGAATTCCAGAGCTGCAAACCGCATAACTTCAGCGGCACCGAGGGACCAGTTGGTCTCACCAGATGGTTCGAAAAACTTGAATCAGTATTCCGAGTTAGCAACTGTTCGGAGGAAAATAAGACCAAGTTTGCATCTTGCACGCTATCAGACGGCGCGCTAACGTGGTGGAACACGTTAGCTCAAGCGAAAGGTATCGATGAGGCGTATGCTATGCCATGGGAGGAATTCAAGGCGGCTATGATTGATGAGTATTGTCCGAGAACCGAAATTCAGAAGATGGAAATCGAATTTATGCAGTTAAAGGCCGTAGGGAACGACCTTAACAGTTACAACCGTAGGTTTTTGGAGTTGGCTCTTATGTGTCCGACTATGGTCACCCCCGAATTTAAGCGCTTGGAGAAATACTTCTCGGGACTTCCTAAGTCCATCAAGGAAATGTCACCTCATCCAAACCACCGAATGTTCCCGAAGCATTGCGCATGGCGCATACTCTCCTGAATCAAATCATCCTTGACGAGCCGGAGAAGGCTAAGTTTGAAGCCGGTAGTAGTGAAAAGAGGAAATGGGACAACAACCACAACAACCACAACAACAATAACAACAACAGGGGTAGAAACTATGATCAAAACCCGGCGAAGCGACATGAAGGGTTCAGGCAAAACAACAACAACCCCAACCCCAACAACAACTCCAACCCAAACTACAAAGACACGCTACCACAATGCAAGAGGTGCTACAAGCACCACACCGGGTATTGTAATGCTGTTTGTGAGAAGTGCAAGAAGAGCGGGCACATCAGTAGAGACTGCAAGACTACCACGATGACAGGGAGGCTGTAACGACCCGGAAATTTCCGACCAAATTTAAAATCTAAACTTTATATGATTCCGACATGATAAGCAAAATTTGTAATGTTGAGTCTAGAAAGTTTGAAATCTATATTCGGATAATCAGTTACCCTTTGACCATGCTCGGTGATTCACGAACAAATGTTTGTAAATACATATGTATTTATAGATAAATGTAAATATAAATAATAATTTGAAATTTAAAATATAATTTAAACATTAGAATTGATAATGTAAAATAATATACATAATAATTAAGCAAAATTTGAAATGAATCTATATAAACATATATTATCTTCATGTATAATTAATTGTATATGCATATTATAATAAATAATCAAGATATGTATTTATATAATAGATAGTGGTTAAAATTATTATATTTAATAAAATATAAACCTATTGGAAGTACTTACAAATTAAAGTATAATTATTCTTATTTTCATTATTAACATTAATACTAGTAATATTAATATTATTAAGTTAAAACATATAGATATGAGATTTGTTATGTGTGATTTGTTATATTAACATTTTATTTTATTGTTATCATCAACAATAATATTATTATTATTAGTATTAATATTATTATCATTATTTGGTAATATAAGATTTATTAAAATTACAATCTTTAGTGCTCACTAAAAAAAAAATAAAAAAAAATAATTTTTAAAACATTATTTAAAAAAAATATATATATAACTTTATATCATTACTGTTATTATTATGAATATTAATATTATTACTTATTAAATTTATGAATACCATTAATTAAAAATTAGGAAATTTAATTTAAAAATATTTTAACATAATATTATAATTTATGTATTTATAAATTATTAATATTTAGATATAAAGATAAAATAAATAAAAAAAGAAACGCGTAATTGATGTATATCTTTATCAGTTGTTACCTGTTCTTATCAACCTGTTTTACTCGTGATGCTAAACTCCAAGATCGACCCTACTACAATCAGCAATATATATTCACGTATTTGTGTATCTGTTTTTCATCTGTTAAATTTTTTTTTTCTCCTTTTTGATACTCCCTGTTCTTACACGATCGACCCAACAATCAAAAATCCAAATATAAAGCTTTGCAAAATGAATTAAATATTGTAATTTGTCCCCTTTATGATTCCTAGAACTCTTAAATCGTCAATACATCTCTACAGAATCATATCACAGAGGTTTATTTTTTTTTTTTTCTCGTTCGTGTTCATCATTGAACCAATTGAACATTAAACTGATTCGAAATGTTTTGGAGAAATGTATAAATGTTGAACTGTTCTAAAACGTGTTGTGAAGGTGTGTGTACAATCTCAGATTCTAATTCGATGAAACAAGAAAGAATTTCGGAGTCAAAGATTTTAGATAAAATCCAAATAAACGATTCAAAGAGTTAATTAGAGCAGTAGGCGTTGTTGGTATTGAAGTTAATGGTTCATAAAGAGTATATGAATCATTTTGAACATAATTCGTATTATAGATTTTCTCTAAAATCGATTATAGATCAAAATCAGACATCGAGTTTATGAAACCCAAGAACACGAACGGTTTCAGTATGTCTCTTTTTAATCTTTGTACATAAAACAATCCAACAAAATATTATATGTTTCTATGTGGATTGAGTGTCTTAAAATCAGAGAAATGATTGTAGTTATCCTGGATTAATTTGAGTCGATTGTAATTTGGGAGAGAAGAGGAAGAACCTGTAAATAATACGGGTTAAATAATATCAGATTCAGTATTATTTCGGAAATAAGGCAATAGCCCAACTGGTTTGTGTGTTCTTCGGGGTAACGTGAGGTCGGGTGTTTGATACTGTGCTGAGACAATTTTTTTTGGAAAAGCCCATCTTAATTAAGGTAGTCATTCATTTATTTCCATTATTAGTGTTATTGTTATTATTAATGCTATGAGCATTATTATTATTATCTATATCAAAATCAATAAAAGTAGTTTTATTATAATTATCATTTCCATTATCATTATTATTAAACTTTTCATTTTTTTAAAAAAAAAAAAAAAAAAAAAAAAACTAATATTACTATCACTATTATTAACACCAGTATTAACATTATCAATATTATTAATATATCAAATAAATAAATAAAATATAATTATGATATAAAACATAACTATATTAATATTTTTGTAATAAATATTAATTATATATTTAAGTATATAAGAATAAATTTATCTAAACAAGTTATTAGTGATATATATAATTTATTAATATAACAATTATATCACCAATAATAATGTATGTTAAGTTGTTCAGTTACAAGTATATGTGTTAATATATACCCTTGATATAGGTTCGTGAATCCAAGGCCAACCCTATACTTGTTCAATGACGTTATATGTATTTTTACTACAAAATACATTAGGTGAGTATATAGTCCCACTTTTAAACTCTAAATATTTCGGGATGAGAATACATGTATTTTATGTTTTACGATATGGACACAAGTAACTGAAAAATATGTTCCACGTTGAGTTGTACCACTGGCATACTTCCCTGTAGCTTGGTAACTAATATTTACAGCGGTATTGTAAACGCGAATCCTGTTGATAGATCTATCGGGCCTGACAACCCCAACCGGACTGGACGACCAGTATTCAACGGTTGCACAGTACTTCGTTTTGTGACTACACTTGGTACGGTGTAGTAAGATTTCATATTAAAGGGAATATGCGACGTGAAAATGTTAAGTATGGTTACCAAGTGCTCAACCACTTAGAATATTTTTATTGAAATGTTTATATACGAAATCTTGTGGTCCATTGTTATAACGCTGCTAGCATCAAACCTATATATCTCACCAACTTTATGTTGACCTTTTAAAGCATGTTATTCTCAGGTATAAATTAAGTCTTCCGCTGTGCAATAGCTCATATTAAGGACCTTATTTGGAGTCGATCATCGCAATGGAACCAAATGTTGAAGACTCCGTCCGAGAGGAATAGAACCGGTCATTTCAGTTGGTATCAGAGCGGTGGTCTTAGTGAACCAGGTCTTGCATTAGTGTGTCTAACTAGTAGCTGTTAGGATACATTAGTGAGTCTGGACTTTGACCGTGCCTGCATGTCAAAAGTTTTGCTTATCATTTCTAGTTGTAAATTATTTGCTTATTATCCTTAGGGAATTGCCTGCTTATCATTCATAAGTCTAGACACGTCTTACTGCATTTAGTGGATCGATAGTGTATAGACAAAATTTATATCTTAGCATATCTGTTACTTTGGACTTTAGTTGACATCTTTTCAAAGATTCTCCGTAATTTACGGGATTTTGGTATTATATATACATATGTAAAGCATGTATAGAAGAATATCAAATCTAATTTCTATAATCATTTCATACCAAAAATTCATTTTCAGATTATACAAGATGGATTCCGCATCTAGTTCGAATTCCTCAGATTATGACAGCTATGTCGATATGGATTTTCATTCAAGCTCCGAAGGCAGCATTACCGGAATGGATCAACCAATCTCCCATCATCTATTCTGGATGAATTGGGGGTGGGTTCGTAATATACTAAGTCACTGGAGACATGAAGAGGGTGATCCCTTCCATCCACCAAATTGCCCTCTTGGCGATGAACCTGAAGCACTTACTGGTGAACCTGTTCGAGAAACCATTTTCTCTCTCATTTCTAGAGTATCTCGTCACGATTATATACTATCCCATATTTCAGATCTTGTTCATTCGCTCACTCCAACCACCAATCATCCCGGTGTATTAGCAGAAGTTAACGAACTTCGCGCTCGCGTGACGGCTTTGGAGAATATGGTGCGAAGGTTACAAACACCAGCAGCAGCACCAGCAGCATAATCCGTACCACCATCATCAACACCGACAGTACCCATATTACCCTCAACCACAACCGCGTCGTAAACCTCAACATCATAATTTGTACCTCGGATATTAACATCACTCACCTCAATATCACTATCTGTACTTCGAGTATGATCTTCGTTTTACATATCATTTTATATCAATTATCTTCGCTTTACTTATCGTTCTATCTCATTTATTTTCGTTCGACATGGCAATTATGTAGTCTCTAATGTTCTAGAGGTCATATAATCAAGTGCCAACAATAAATCAAATGAGTATAATATCTTATTGACTCATTAAATCTATGATTACATCCGAAGAAAATATATATGCAAGTATATTTTCATAAAGATTGTAATTAAAAAATTCTTTCGTACAAACTGTTAATGATGAAAATATTTTAACGGGTGGGTAGTACCCGAGGAACATTTAGAATTTACATTAATAAGTTACATTGTACATTTTTCGAATCTGATTCAACGATCATTTGCTATCTTGCTTACAACTACCGATATTCGTATCTGTTCACCACCGAATAACCATTTTTATTCAAATTTCATATTTGGATTTTTATCTATCAGAATCCAACAAGTGGCATAATGAAGAAAACATTGGACAAAATAAAAAGTGCTAGAAACAAACAAATTAATTATGAGAAATTCTGTTAGGAACCCACGCTAACTGTTCCTAGTTAACTGTTTCCAGCTAACTGTTAATTCCGTATTACATTTTATCGCAATTTAGTTTATTGTTATTTAAGTTCTGTTATTTATTTTACGCACTTTAAATAACGGGACACGTATACAAGGTTTCGACCTATCATATCGACCCATCTATATATATATTTCGGAACAACCATAGACACTCTATATGTGAATGTTGGAGTTGGCTATACAGGGTTGAGGTTGATTCCAAAATATATATATACTTTGAGTTGTGATCGACACTGAGACCGGTACACGGGTCACGATACGTATTAATTAATTCAAATATTATATATTTAATTTATATATGAATATATTGGATCATTGTACAATCGGACTATTGGACTGCTAACTTTGGACAATTAAAATGAATTAAAATATTGATTATAACATATGAAACTAAACTAATCTTCAAGTTTGCCACTTGATTTCATCCTAAACCTCATTTGTATCTCGACGTTTACAATCCACGTACAAACCTATCAGGATTCTTGAAAATACTTCAATCGAGAAGATGAACCAGCCGTACTTCATCTACGGAAGAAAAGATTTATGCACCTGAAAAACTCTCGGAATCTGAGTCAACGCTTAACACGTAGCAGTGTAAATTCCTCTAGTGTTATTATTACCCAAAATAACTTTGCAATTTCTTTCCAAATTAGCCACTTTTATCACAGCTCCACTTTGACTTCTCAGTAAAACTAGTCTTATTATCATCTCGATATACATACGTTGTCCTTTCGCCGTCATTACTGGAGAACCTTTCACGACATCATGTACCAGCAGCTCGGCATCCTTTTGACGGAATCTGCAAGTCGTATTTTGAAAATCTCGTAGAACTTCTCCAATTATACCTACAACGTTTATCCTAAGAAATTCATACTCTGAATGTGAAGTTTCTGAAAAACACCCTGAACTATGAAGTAGTTCTTAAAATGCTGATGAAGCAGCAAAAACTGTAAACGAATTTAACAGTCAAAAGTTGACGACAAAGTATCATGTGTTGGTAAAGCTCAGAAAAAGAGGAGATTTGGAACCGGAAAACGGAGTGAGCAAAGTATGAAGGAAGGTGCGGATAAATCACAAGAACTGAATCTGCTTTCAAAGAATCCAAACGATTCAGAACCTGCTGAAACCGTCAGTATGAACCCTACTCCTTATTCTAAACCTTTCCAGATGATATTCTTCATCATCATCTTATATTAGATATTATAAGGTATCTTCATATCTCCTGTTATACATATTCTCCATATTTCTGGAGATATTTTCACAACTATCCTTATCTGAAATCATTAATCTCTCTGTAATATCTGCGTTACAGTACAAAAGAAACGGTGTTAGTTTCTAAATTCTGAAACCTTCAAAATTAAAATATGAATGTTTTGAAGTAGTGTTGGGAACTGATGCATGAATTAGTATAATATAATGAAATTTGATCAACTTCATTATATTACAATAAGTCATGTTGAGTTTCTAATGGAATGTGATGATTCACAGTACCGTCATCATGTGCCATGTTACACGGCTCTTACATTCTATCCAATTCCGAAATGTATTAAGAACAAATCATCTTGATAGTTCTATCTTCCTGGATATTCTGGTAATTTGACAAATCAAAATCATGCCATTACCATTTCTTTCTAAGAGCATTAGCTATGTTCATTCCAAATTTCATACCTACGAATTCCGGACCATTACTCGCTTGACTCGAGGACGGGAAGATATAAAACCCAACAACTACCCAGCATTTACAAACCATGTATATCGATGCAGATAGCAATATAGAGACACAGGAGAACTAGAAACACTATAAATACAAGAGTATAGTAGAAATAGATTCCTCTGGAGGTAGATGGAAAAGAAGAATCACAGATACGAAAGTTAGGAGTATATCAAGAATCAGGACTGGATGAAGCATATTGATGAATGCTTTAAAGTAGGAGTTAAGGAGGAAGAGTAGAAGATGTGAGATATGGAAGATATAGGAAAGAAAGAAGTGGATTTAGAGGGAAATATCCGACAGAGAAATCGAAACAGATTGCCGCATTAAATCAAAGAAGATCCTGAAATTTTTTTATTAATCGCTGAAGAACCAAATCTTAATACGTAAGATTTTCTTAAAAGCCCTTAAAATCCAGAAGTCAATAGTAGATACGTCATCGGTTGAAACGAATATATTTATTACTCATTTCACTCTTTTGTGATAGCTTCACTCGTACGCTTCACATAATCGAATCGTTTTATCTATATCTCTCAATAATGATAAAATTCCATTATTATCCTATATTCGTCATGAAAACATTCCTATTGTTATCCATGACGACCTCTATCAAATTTCGGGGACGAAATTTCTTTAACGGGTGGGTACTGTAACGACCCGGAAATTTCCGACCAAATTTAAAATCTAAACTTTATATGATTCCGACATGATAAGCAAAATTTGTAATGTTGAGTCTAGAAAGTTTGAAATCTATATTCGGATAATCAGTTACCCTTTGACCATGCTCGGTGATTCACGAACAAATGTTTGTAAATACATATGTATTTATAGATAAATGTAAATATAAATAATAATTTGAAATTTAAAATATAATTTAAACATTAGAATTGATAATGTAAAATAATATACATAATAATTAAGCAAAATTTGAAATGAATCTATATAAACATATATTATCTTCATGTATAATTAATTGTATATGCATATTATAATAAATAATCAAGATATGTATTTATATAATAGATAGTGGTTAAAATTATTATATTTAATAAAATATAAACCTATTGGAAGTACTTACAAATTAAAGTATAATTATTCTTATTTTCATTATTAACATTAATACTAGTAATATTAATATTATTAAGTTAAAACATATAGATATGAGATTTGTTATGTGTGATTTGTTATATTAACATTTTATTTTATTGTTATCATCAACAATAATATTATTATTATTAGTATTAATATTATTATCATTATTTGGTAATATAAGATTTATTAAAATTACAATCTTTAGTGCTCACTAAAAAAAAAAATAAAAAAAAATAATTTTTAAAACATTATTTAAAAAAAATATATATATAACTTTATATCATTACTGTTATTATTATGAATATTAATATTATTACTTATTAAATTTATGAATACCATTAATTAAAAATTAGGAAATTTAATTTAAAAATATTTTAACATAATATTATAATTTATGTATTTATAAATTATTAATATTTAGATATAAAGATAAAATAAATAAAAAAAGAAACGCGTAATTGATGTATATCTTTATCAGTTGTTACCTGTTCTTATCAACCTGTTTTACTCGTGATGCTAAACTCCAAGATCGACCCTACTACAATCAGCAATATATATTCACGTATTTGTGTATCTGTTTTTCATCTGTTAAATTTTTTTTTTCTCCTTTTTGATACTCCCTGTTCTTACACGATCGACCCAACAATCAAAAATCCAAATATAAAGCTTTGCAAAATGAATTAAATATTGTAATTTGTCCCCTTTATGATTCCTAGAACTCTTAAATCGTCAATACATCTCTACAGAATCATATCACAGAGGTTTATTTTTTTTTTTTTCTCGTTCGTGTTCATCATTGAACCAATTGAACATTAAACTGATTCGAAATGTTTTGGAGAAATGTATAAATGTTGAACTGTTCTAAAACGTGTTGTGAAGGTGTGTGTACAATCTCAGATTCTAATTCGATGAAACAAGAAAGAATTTCGGAGTCAAAGATTTTAGATAAAATCCAAATAAACGATTCAAAGAGTTAATTAGAGCAGTAGGCGTTGTTGGTATTGAAGTTAATGGTTCATAAAGAGTATATGAATCATTTTGAACATAATTCGTATTATAGATTTTCTCTAAAATCGATTATAGATCAAAATCAGACATCGAGTTTATGAAACCCAAGAACACGAACGGTTTCAGTATGTCTCTTTTTAATCTTTGTACATAAAACAATCCAACAAAATATTATATGTTTCTATGTGGATTGAGTGTCTTAAAATCAGAGAAATGATTGTAGTTATCCTGGATTAATTTGAGTCGATTGTAATTTGGGAGAGAAGAGGAAGAACCTGTAAATAATACGGGTTAAATAATATCAGATTCAGTATTATTTCGGAAATAAGGCAATAGCCCAACTGGTTTGTGTGTTCTTCGGGGTAACGTGAGGTCGGGTGTTTGATACTGTGCTGAGACAATTTTTTTTGGAAAAGCCCATCTTAATTAAGGTAGTCATTCATTTATTTCCATTATTAGTGTTATTGTTATTATTAATGCTATGAGCATTATTATTATTATCTATATCAAAATCAATAAAAGTAGTTTTATTATAATTATCATTTCCATTATCATTATTATTAAACTTTTCATTTTTTAAAAAAAAAAAAAAAAAAAAAAAAAAACTAATATTACTATCACTATTATTAACACCAGTATTAACATTATCAATATTATTAATATATCAAATAAATAAATAAAATATAATTATGATATAAAACATAACTATATTAATATTTTTGTAATAAATATTAATTATATATTTAAGTATATAAGAATAAATTTATCTAAACAAGTTATTAGTGATATATATAATTTATTAATATAACAATTATATCACCAATAATAATGTATGTTAAGTTGTTCAGTTACAAGTATATGTGTTAATATATACCCTTGATATAGGTTCGTGAATCCAAGGCCAACCCTATACTTGTTCAATGACGTTATATGTATTTTTACTACAAAATACATTAGGTGAGTATATAGTCCCACTTTTAAACTCTAAATATTTCGGGATGAGAATACATGTATTTTATGTTTTACGATATGGACACAAGTAACTGAAAAATATGTTCCACGTTGAGTTGTACCACTGGCATACTTCCCTGTAGCTTGGTAACTAATATTTACAGCGGTATTGTAAACGCGAATCCTGTTGATAGATCTATCGGGCCTGACAACCCCAACCGGACTGGACGACCAGTATTCAACGGTTGCACAGTACTTCGTTTTGTGACTACACTTGGTACGGTGTAGTAAGATTTCATATTAAAGGGAATATGCGACGTGAAAATGTTAAGTATGGTTACCAAGTGCTCAACCACTTAGAATATTTTTATTGAAATGTTTATATACGAAATCTTGTGGTCCATTGTTATAACGCTGCTAGCATCAAACCTATATATCTCACCAACTTTATGTTGACCTTTTAAAGCATGTTATTCTCAGGTATAAATTAAGTCTTCCGCTGTGCAATAGCTCATATTAAGGACCTTATTTGGAGTCGATCATCGCAATGGAACCAAATGTTGAAGACTCCGTCCGAGAGGAATAGGACCGGTCATTTCAGAGGCCGAATGCCAACGGGCTGAAAAAGTGTTACGAATGCGGGCAGACGGGCCATTTCAGAAACGAGTGCCCGAACAAACGAAAGGATGGCAGACCACTGCGTGCTAGAGCTTTTAATGTTAATGCAAGGGATGCACGCGATAACCCTGACTTGGTGACAGGTATATTCACAATCAACAATCTTTTAGCTTCTGTCTTGTTTGATACTGGTGCGGATAGAAGTTATGTATGTAGACATTTTTGCGATAAGATTAATTGGTCATTAGTCCCGTTAAAAGAAAGTATGCTTGTCGAGGTCGCAAATGGAAAACTTGAAAAGGTTGACCATATTAGTCGTGGAGCTATTATCAACATAGCTGGTGCATATTTCGAAATTGATTTGATACCTATCAAACTGGGAAGCTTTGACGTAATCATTGGTATGGATTGGTTGAGTAAGATAAAGGCCGATATTATCTGTGGAGATAAAGCACTTCGCATACCACAAGGAGATGGCGAACCACTGGTTATCTATGGAGAGAGATGTACCTCGAAGTTGAACCTCATTAATTGCGTGAAAGCGCAAAAGATTATGAAGAAGGGACGTTTTGCTGTCCTAGCACATGTGAAAGCGGTAGAAACTGAGAAGAAGAGCGTGAACGACGTTCGAATTGTGAACGAATTCTCCGATGACTTCCCAGAGGAATTACCTGGATTGCCGCCGCAGAGAGCAGTAGAGTTTCAGATTGATTTAGTGCCAGGAGCTGCACCTGTAGCTCGCGCACCTTATAGACTCGCACCTTCCGAGATGCAAGAATTACAGAGTCAACTACAAGAGCTGTTAGATCGAGGGTTTATCCAACCAAGTTTCTCGCCTTGGAGCGCACCTGTTCTGTTTGTGAAGAAGAAGGATGGATCCTTCCGTATGTGTATCGACTACCGTGAACTCAACAAATTGACTATCAAGAATCGGTATCCTCTTCCACGAATTGACGATCTTTTTGACCAACTACAAGGATCGAGTGTCTACTCAAAGATCGATTTGCGATCCGGTTATCACCAGTTGAGGGTGAAGGAAAGTGACGTGATGAAAACTGCATTCAGAACCCGCTATGGTCATTATGAGTTTCTTGTGATGCCATTCGGTTTGACAAATGCACCTGCCGTGTTCATGGACCTCATGAATCGTGTCTGCAAGCCTTACTTGGACAAGTTTGTTATCGTCTTCATAGATGATATCCTTATCTACTCTAAGAGCGAAGAAGAACATGATCAACACCTCCGATTAGTGCTTGAACTCTTAAGACAAGAGCAACTTTACGCCAAATTCTCCAAGTGTGAATTTTGATTGAAGGAAGTACAGTTTTTGGGTCATGTTGTGAGCGACCAGGGTATCAAAGTTGATCCCGCCAAGATTGAAGCCATCAGCAAGTGGGAGACCCCCACTACTCCGACGCATATTCGCCAATTCCTAGGTCTCGCCGATTACTATCGAAGATTCATCGAAGGATTTTCTCTGATTGCGCGTCCTTTGACCGCGCTGACTCACAAGGGCAAGAAGTTCATTTGGGAACCCGCACACGAATCAGCATTCCAAACTTTGAAGAAGAAGTTAACCACCGCACCTATCCTATCACTTCCTGAAGGCAGTGACGACTTTGTTATTTATTGCGATGCTTCGAAGAGTGGTTTTGGTTGTGTACTGATGCAATGATCAAAGGTTATTGCCTATGCCTCCCGCCAATTGAAGATTCACGAGCGGAACTACACTACACATGATCTTGAACTTGAAGCCATTGTCTTTGCACTCAAATTGTGGAGACATTATTTGTATGGAACTAAGAGCACTATCTTCACCGATCACAAGAGTCTCCAGCACATCTTTGATCAGAAGCAACTGAATATGAGACAGCGTCGATGGATCGAGACGCTTAACGACTACGATTGTGAACTCCGTTATCACCCTGGCAAGGCCAATGTTGTAGCTGACGCTTTAAGCCGAAAGGAGAAGACGACACCTCTTCGTGTTAGGGCTCTGAACATCACCATCCATTCGAACCTCAACAGCCAGATCAGAGTAGCCCAAGTTGAGGCTCTCAAGGAGGAGAATATATCTCACGAACTTTTGAACATACTTGTCTCTCGATTCGAGGTTAGGGAGTCTGGACTCCGATGTTACGCCGGAAGAATTTGGGTACCTCTTTATGGAGATCTACGGAACCTGATACTTGATGAAGCACACAAGTCGAGATATTCGATTCATCCTGGAGAGGGAAAAATGTACCACGACCTTAAATAACAGTATTGGTGGCCGAATCTTAAGAAGGACGTTGCGACTTATGTTGGTAAGTGTTTGACTTGCTCAAAGGTTAAAGCCGAGCATCAGAGACCTTCTGGTTTACTTCAACAACCGGAAATCCCACAATGGAAGTGGGAAAGGATAACAATGGATTTTATCACCAAGCTGCCAAAGACGGTGGGCGGATACGATACCATTTGGGTTATTGTTGACCGCCTCACCAAATCTGCACACTTTATAGCGATGAAGGAAACTGATACAATGGAGAGACTTGCTCAATCATACATTAAATAGGTTGTATCTCGTCATGGTGTACCTTTATCGATCATCTCAGATCGCGATCCCCGTTTTGCTTCTAGATTTTGGCATTCTTTGCAAGAAGCCATGGGAACTCGTCTCGACATGAGCACTGCTTATCATCCTCAGACTGACGGGCAAAGTGAGCGAACGATTCAGACCTTGGAAGACATGTTGCGTGCATGTGTCATTGATTTTGGAAAGGCTTGGGAAAGACATTTGCCACTCGCCGAATTCTCGTACAACAACAGTTATCACTCGAGCATTAATGCCGCACCTTTCGAAGCATTGTATGGCCGTAAGTGCCGATCTCCTATTTGTTGGGCCGAAGTAGGCGAAAAGCAAATCACCGGACCCGAGGTAGTCCGCGAAACGACGGAGAA
This sequence comes from Rutidosis leptorrhynchoides, assembly GCF_046630445.1. NCBI lineage: Eukaryota > Viridiplantae > Streptophyta > Magnoliopsida > Asterales > Asteraceae > Rutidosis > Rutidosis leptorrhynchoides. Next base: position 321,080,733 of record NC_092342.1, on the reverse strand, counting down.
GATTGCTCAGATTTAAGCTAGACTTAAGACTGCCCGTGATCGCCAAAAGAGTTATGCCGATCTTAAACGTAAGGACTTTGAATTTAATGTTGGTGATCGTGTAATGTTGAAGGTTGCACCTTGGAAAGGTCTGATCCGTTTTGGAAAACGTGGAAAGTTTAACCCATGATACATTGGTCCTTTCGAGATCTTGGAACGTGTTGGACCAGTTGCATACCGTTTGGATCTACCAGCACAATTGAGCTCAGTTCATCCTACCTTCCATGTATCGAACTTGAAGAAGTGTCTTGGTGCACCCGAACTTATCATACCATTGGAAGAACTTACTATTGACGACAAACTCCACTTTGTGGAGGAACCTGTTGAAATTATGGATCGTGAGATCAAAACTTTGAAACGCAACAAGATTCCGATCGTCCGAGTACGATGGAATGCCAAACGAGGACCTGAGTTTACTTGGGAGCGAGAGGATCAAATGATGCGAAAGTATCCTCACCTTTTCCCGACTCCTCCATCTACCTCAGCTTAAATTTCGGGACGAAATTTTCTTTAACAGGTGGGTAATGTAACGACCCTGTAATTTCCAACGTTATTTTATTAATAATTATTATTATTAATACGTGTGATTAAACGAATGTATGTTATTACATTTACATGTTACCATGATTGCCCGAACTTGACTTTAATTGCCCGAAACGTCTTTGTGACACCCGAAACTTTCACGAATAATATTTTTAGATATTATTTACATTCATGATTAAATTTATTAATCATTTTAATTAACTAAGGCTATTAGTTAGTTACTTGGGCTTTAATTGGTTTAACTTGTGATTTATTTGAACTTGGGCTTTGTTAGTGTAATGGACTCATGTTATTAGACTTCCAAGCCCACCCTACACTACTAGTGGACTTAGTTAGCCCATACTACATGTAAGTATTAGTTTCAAAGTGTAACTAGTTAGTCATTTACAAAAGGAATCTAGTTATGTCTTAATCCCCATGCATAGCCATCCTTTAACCACCTTTTATGAACTTTTCATGCTAGTATCCACCAAACAACACCCTCCCCCTTTGAGGTTGCTACTGGCCGTCACTTTTCATGGGGGATGGGGAGTTAAAATTTCTTTTTACTTACTACTCTAACTTGTATTCACTTCACAATTCAAACACACATTCATCTCTCATTTTCTCTCAACCATTCTCTCTCACTTTTCTCTACTTCCTTGTAAGTTTTATGAACTAATCCTCTTCCTTTTCTCTTGAATAAAACCGAATTCAAGAACACATTCATCATCATCTTTTGTTCATTATTTGTTGTTTGATACTTACTAATTGTTGTTTACTTACTTACTTGTTATTCTTTATTAACTTTCAAGAATCTAACTTTCTAGTTTTAATTCTTCTTTTATCTTGAACCTTCAAGAACATACAAGACATAAACTCTCTAGTTTATGATCTTCACTTAATACTTGTTATAAGTTTATAAAGTTCATGGTTGAAAGACATACTTGTAGTTCTTGAAGTAAACTTAAAGTTTACTTTCTAAAGATCAAACTTTGGTTTGAATCTTTAAAGTATGAACAACCATGAACCTTTTCTTGTTTATTTAAGATTACTTCTTCAATTTATGATCTTTAATTTCATGTAGTTAGTTTATATGGTCAAGTACTACAAGTTAGTCTTGATCTCATATCTCTTGAACAAATTAAGTTAACTTTGAAAGTTGAAGACCACACAAATAAGTTTTCTTTAAATATAACTTTGGATCTAGACTTTTGAGTCTTGGATCTTCAAGATCAAACTAAGAACCATGTTCTACTACTTATGATCTTGATTAGTTAGTTTACTTTCAAGTTTGTAACTTATTATTAGTCTTATAGTCCATGTATGTGTTAGATCTAAGACCTTGATGCAACTTTGGTTCATCAAACTTCATACAACTCTTAAGTGAGTTGTGCTTCATGTCTTAGACTTGCACATGGGTTATGATGGTCAAGACTTGGTTAAGATGATGTAGATACATCAATGAGTTGTACACTTGAAGTTATATGCATCAAGGATGAGAACCATGATGAACATCAAGCACCAAGACCACCGGAACCCTTTTTAAACTCACTGTTCTGTCCAAAACCTACTGACCTGATGCTTCTGGAACAGACCAGTAGACCTGGGCTATTCTAACCTTTATTTTTAGATAGAACTTTTCGAGTAGATAACTTTTCATATAGGACTCGTCTTAATCCGAGTTACGGTTTAGGAATTATGGCCCTCCGATCGTTACTATGTCCTTTAACGTTGTGCAGAAATTTCTGACCTACTCGCACTTAGACCGTCGCCACGGTCAAACCAAGACGAGTTTGCTTCTGTAAATTTTACCACACTTAAGGGACTCATAGACGGAGCCATGGCCACTGGTCTCACCTTAATTCAGTAAGGGTAGAGGCCGTGGTGACTGATCGAAGTCAGCCTTTGTTTTAAACTACTTTCATAAACGAAACTTACCTTACGCCTTTTGTTTAATGATGAATGATGATGACCCTTAAGACCTTAAATACATAATTTTAAACCTATTAAGACGATTTACTGACTTAGTACTATTTGACTTAGGTTGAGGACTTCGGACCATTTACTTGCACACCTTTCCCGACTACTACTTTACCGCTACATATCATTGTGAGTTATACCATTCCCTTTTTACTTTAACTTATTTTGGGAACTGAGAATACATGCGAATTTTATGTTTTACATACTAGGCACGAGTACTTAAACTTTATATATGTGTGGGTTATATAACGGCAGAAACCTTCCCTTTAGCTCGGTAACGTTTAATCATTGGTTTATGAACCGGTGAACGCGAATCTTAGATATGGATCCATAGGGTTTGACATCCCCACTCGGGCTAGTCGCGCTAGCAGTCAACGAGTGTTTAATACTTCGTAAACATACGCACTCGCCAAGTGTACTTTCAGGGGGTATTTTAAACGTTAAGTTAGTTACCAAGTGCCCACGGTTAACATATACTTTATCATACTGTTTTGAAACGCTCTTTGTAGCACTGAAATCTCGTGGCCTACCTTACATACTGTTATACTTAAACTATAGCTCACCAACCGTTGTGTTGACGTTTTTAAGCATGTATTTCTCAGGTGCTTGAGGTTGCTTCCGCTGTGTACTAGTCGTGCTGTAGAACCCGCTGCTTAGAGTTGTCCACGCATGAACTACTTTACTTTGCATTCAAACATTCGTACTTTTGAACTATGACTTGTAACGACCATTGTGGTCACATACACTTATTATTTGCTTCTACTTAGTGAAGCATGCTTTTGAAATGTAAAACATTTGATGTCGGTTATGACATCACCTTTTTTTTATCATGAATGCAACTACTTTAATTACAGCATATAGTACTTAACCTTGTAATGATCATGTTGTTGATGATTCGTACACGATGGTTTTGTACGGGGCATCACAAGTGACGTGAAGGATATATGCTAATTTTGGTGGATTTGAAAGATTATTTGAGGGATGATTGAATAAAAGGTTCATTATATTGTTTTTAAGCATATAGAGATTTCTATTTGATATATAGATACGTAGAAGATAGAAGATTAAAGTTGAAAAGAATAAAGAACATAGACAGTTATGGCAGTTTAGAAAGTTAAAGTTGAATAAAGAGTATATTTTTTCATGTTCAAATTACGGTAAGAAAGTTTACTTTTAACTCATAATATATATCCGGTTCAACTAAACCTTTACAAATATATAAACCTTTTTTTGTTGTAACCTTTACAAATATATTACTTCTTGTGAGAACAAGATACCTTACTAGGTCATTATCAATATTTGGTTATTGTTAAGCATAAAATTTTTCTTATATTTGTAATATATTCACTTCACCAAACACTTATGTTAAATTGGTGTCCAAAGGTAAATTGACAAGAAACAAAACAAATTAGATTGGGTTGAATTAACCTCCTTAGTAAAACACAAAAAGTATGAACAGTGTTAAAGGTAGAAAAGTAATTTTAATCGTAAATATACATAAAAGTCATGAGAATTAGGGCATTATAATATATCATATATTATTAAAATAATTTTGCTAGCTGTCATTAACACACGTAAGACACTTGTATCTTGCAGTTAATTATTAGATTTATAGTAACGGGTAACTAATAATACAAGTGTTTTAAGCTCATTTATAGACTTTGAAGACTATAGTTAGTAAAATCTTTATTTATTTATTAGTATTATACTTATTGTTATTGTTATTGTTATATAAAATCAAAATATAAAAACAAATAAATTGAACATTTATTTAAATAACTAACATCATCCTTTTCCATACGTTGACAGAGGACTAACATCGCTTAAAACTATACACACATAGCAAAAAATGTATAATATACAAACTATTAGACTAAAACCGAAAATTACAAGTGGAAATAGCAAAAACTAGTTGTGGAGCCCTCGCTTCGCGTCGGGGGTTCCGTTTTGAATGCGAGTTAAAAAAAAAAAGTCTTGATCTATTTTGCAAAAAAGAATTTTTTTTGACATCTAACATTGAAGGGTTGTTCCTTTTGCGAAAGTTGCTTCTTTTAGCGTTCCTTTTTTTTTTTTTTTTTTTTAAGTTAGTAGATTTTTTTTTTTGTAAAAAAGAACGTTTTTCGACATCTTTTGGTAGCATTGAAGGGTTGTTTCTTTTATGGAAGTTGCATCTTTTATCGTTGAGGGAAAAAAAGGTAGTTGATTTTTTTATAAAAAAGAATTTTTTTCGACATCTTTTGGTAACATTGAAGGGTTAGTTCTTTTACGAAAGTTGTTTCTTTTATCGTTGGAGACAAAAAAAAGGTGAAATGACTGAGATACCCCCGATTACTATTGATGAATAGTGAAACAGTGTTTTCTCTTTTAGATAATAAAATTATGTGGTGGATTTATAGTGAATGAAAAGTGTTGTGATTAAATTATAAAGTGTGAGAAGTATGTGATAAGTTTGTAAAAAATATAAAGTTAAATATTATAGAGGTTGGGGTGGAATTGTAAACATCAAAGGTCTTGGGGCGAATGTGTAAGGTATGTGAAGTAGGCTATTCTTTTAGTGTATTTCTTTTAGATATAAAGTATAATATAATATAATATAATATAATATAATATAATATAATATAATATAATATAATATAATATAATATAATAATATATAATATAATATAATATAATAATATAATATAATATAATAATTAGCGTGCCATTTCATTATTAATTTCTCGACACACAATACACGGGTTCCTTCTACCACAGCAAATCACTGGAGATGGAGATCCGAAAATGAAACGGAGCTCTGATGGATTCATATCAACTATCATCATCATCTCAATCATCTTCTTCATTTCATCATCTGAATCATTCTATCTTCCCGGCGTTGCTCCACGCGATTTTCAAAGAGTACGTACAGATCAATCATTGCCGTTAATTTTCACGATTTAATTTTGTATATGTAACTTTAATCGGATACATACGTACGTATTTAACACGAACATTTCATTGTTGGCTTTGATTTTAGTTTAGTTCTATACAGATCTAGGTTAGGAGTTAGGTTTTTGAGGTTTTCGGTTCAAATTGAAGTAGCTGATTTGATGATTACACTGTGTATATTTCTGATCTGTAGTGTATTTATACGATTGATGTATGTATAGAATGCTTTACTTGTTTGCATTATGCTAGATGTATCTTATAGACGGATTTATGTTATATATATGTTTTATGTATTATTTTGTAGTATACTAGTATATCGACTGCTAAGTAACCACCAAGGCATTGCCTTAGTGGTATAAGCTCTGAGTTGGATCTGAGTCCTAGTTGGCGCAGGATCGAATCCAGGGGAGGTTTTCTCAAGGATTCTGTTGTTTTGAATAAAAGTGTATGCCTTAAGGCACTCGGTTTAATCCAAAGCACACCGGGTACCCAATGTAGCGTGGGTGTGTGAAGATTTTCCTCCTAACGCGTGTGTGGGTGATAAATGAGAGCATTCGATGTCGAAATAGCCGTTCAATAAAGAATATCAACTTGCTAAGTAATACGGAGTAGTTAGTTAGTGTGAAGTGCTGATCAACGTGAGTGGTGAATGAGTGAGTGTATGGTGCTTTAGTAAACATCGATTTTTCATTGAACTACTCGTTTCCAGATCCGATGAGAACTTGACTTGTAAATACGGCGGTAAATGTGTTTACTGGCAAGTGTAATTACGTTTCCATTGTATAAACGGTCTTGACATTTTGCCTGCAGCGGACCTTTTGAGATCTGAAAAATAATGAATTAGGTGTTTGATTTGCAAATATTTTTGAACTTGTTTTAATTAAAGTGTTTATATGAGAAATTTACATGTGAAGTTCATCTCAGTAGTTTTGTCTTGTAAGAGTGTTGATACCTGCTTAATTGTTCAAGAAATTGCTAATCTTACCAGGGTGATGATCTTCAAGTTAAAGTGAACAAGCTTTCTTCTACCAAAACACAACTTCCTTATGAGTACTATTACTTGAATTATTGTAAGCCTAAGCATGTTACAAACAGTGCTGAAAATTTGGGGGAGGTGCTTAGAGGTGACCGCATTGAGAATTCAGTGTACACGGTGAGTACCTTCCCTTTCAATTATAGGTCAAGGTTAACATGACCTCTGTTCCATTATTAAGCATCATTATTTCTTTGTGTGTGTTATTATATTAATTTGTATTTGTAATCTTAAAATTATAATTTCAGTTTCTTATGAGAGAGGAACAACCATGCAAAGTTGGTTGCCGAGTTAAGCTTGATGCTGCAACTGCAAAGAAATTTAAAGAAAAAATTGACGATGAGTACAGAGTTAACATGTATGTGTAACTGTGAGCCTTTTTAAACTTTCAATGACATCACAATATACCTTATGCGCCCCACAAGAATTTTTTAAAACATGCTTTCTGAAAGTATCAGAAGCAGTACAAATATGTGTTGTTTCTTGAAAACGTTATGAAATCATTACATAAATCTACCCTTACAGATTCATCGCTGAATAGGTGCAACTGACTTATGTTTTTATTTATATATCTGATTTTGCTACACGATTCAGGATCTTAGATAATCTCCCAGTTGCTGTTCTTAGACAAAGACGAGATGGTAGTCAGTCAACCACTTACGAACACGGTTTCCGTGTTGGTTTTAAGGGAAACTATGCAGGGGTAAGCTTGATATGCAAACCAAAAGCACTTGATTTCTTGCTTGATATTTCGGTTGACCCATAATGATATGAATCAAAGATCTCTTGTTTTGTATTTTCAGAGCAAAGAAGAAAAGTATTTCATCAATAATCATTTGAGCTTTAGAGTCATGTATCACAAGGATCTTGAGACTGATTCTGCTCGTATTGTAGGTTTTGAAGTTACTCCAAACAGGTATTGTTCTTCGTTCTGGATTTATGTGTGCCCCTGTTAAATCTTATAATTTACATATATCTTTATATATTAGCTCGTTTTCTTTTTGTCCGAACCATGTCCTAAACTTATGTTAACAGTATAAATCACGAGTATAAAGATTGGGATGAGAAGAACCCTCAACTAACAACATGCAACCAAAATACCAAAAATATAATTCAAGGAAGCACTGTACCTCAGGAAGTTGACACCGATAAGGAGGTTGTATTTACTTATGACGTTACTTTTAAGGTACTACATTTTGATTCCCTTCTGCTTATCCTTGCACTATGCAATTGGAAATACAAAACAATGATCAAAATTTTTTCTCATCAATTTTAAATTTTTCAGGAGAGTGATATCAAGTGGGCTTCACGTTGGGACACATACCTCCTTATGAACGATGATCAAATTCATTGGTTTTCAATCATAAACTCATTAATGATAGTCCTATTCCTTTCAGGAATGGTAGCTATGATAATGATGAGAACACTCTACAAAGATATTGCTCAGTACAATCAATTAGACACACAAGATGAAGCTCAAGAAGAAACTGGATGGAAACTTGTCCATGGAGACGTTTTTCGTGCTCCAGAACATTCCGGATTACTCTCTGTTTATGTCGGGACCGGTGTACAGCTTTTTGGAATGACTTTAGTAACCATGATATTCGCATCTCTCGGGTTCTTATCGCCATCAAATCGTGGTGGCCTTATGACTGCTATGGTTCTTTTATGGGTATTTATGGGACTATTTGGCGGTTATTCATCAGCTCGTATATACAAAATGTTCAAAGGTACCGAATGGAAGAAGAATACATTAAAAACATCCTTCATGTTTCCCGGCATTCTATTTGCAATTTTCTTCGTTCTGAACGCTTTGATCTGGGAAGAAAAGTCTTCCGGAGCTGTACCGTTTGGAACCATGATTGCACTTGTTTGTTTATGGTTCGGGATATCGGTCCCGCTAGTCTTTGTTGGTAGCTACTTGGGTTTCAAAAAACCCGCACTTGAAGATCCAGTAAAAACTAACAAAATCCCGAGACAAGTACCCGAGCAAGCTTGGTACATGAAACCTGTTTTCTCAATTCTCATAGGTGGAATCCTTCCTTTTGGGGCGGTTTTCATTGAGCTATTCTTCATTTTAACCTCCATTTGGTTGAACCAGTTTTACTACATATTTGGGTTTCTGTTCATCGTGTTTGTGATCTTGATCATCACATGCGCTGAGATCACAGTCGTGCTTTGTTACTTTCAGTTATGTAGTGAAGATTACAATTGGTGGTGGCGGGCTTATTTGACAGCTGGCTCGTCCGCATTGTACCTTTTTCTCTACTCGATTTTCTATTATTTTACCAAGTTGGAAATTACAAAGTTGGTTTCGGCTATCCTTTACTTTGGGTACATGTTGATCGCTTCGTATGCGTTCTTTGTTTTGACGGGTACAATTGGTTTCTATGCTTGTCTTTGGTTTGTTCGCAAGATTTATGGATCAGTGAAGATAGACTGAGCTAACGAAGAAAAGTCAAAGGTCAACAGAAGGTTTAAGAATATATATGAATGTGACAGATAGAAGAAAGCAGTGTAGAGTAGAGTCCAATCCAGTTGTCATTGGGCATACACAATCATGAAGAATCGTGCACTAGTTTAGAGAAAAAAAAAAAAAAATTCAAGCCGTAAAAAGACTTTTATGATTGGTTAGTTTCTAGAATATGTTTTTGGTTTTATTTTATATATTGAATGAATTTTTGTATCTTATATGAACTGAACTGCAATCATGTGATATCATTATTGTTATGTTGGTCTCTGAATCCTAGCCAATCGACTGTAGAAGCCTTTGTGCAGGACGCATGTTCTTTGTCTTTCCTTCCATTTGTTTAGATATATATCAACTTTATGAAAATGATTCTGTAGTATTTGAAGGAACGTACTTCACAAATCTATCAAGCCCCCATTCACGTGAGCGTGATTTAGGGAGTGAAATCATTGTGGGTCAAAGCGGTTGTTGTTGGTGGCAAAAGGTTGGTAACCGGTGGCGAGTTTAGTAAAGGAGTCACGGCGTCCTGTGACATCACTAGTTTTTTGAAATTTATTGCAAAATTTCATTTTTCTTTTTCGTATAGGACACCAGTAAATATAATAATGGGACTCTAAATTTTTAGAGATTATAATTTGATAGTTTGGACTAATAAGTATTTGAAATTAGCCTACTTATAGTATGTGTATTGAATATGTTAAATAAATATAAAAATAAACACACCATTTAGAGAACTACACACATATCTATCTCATCATCACTCTACTGGTAATAACAATTATTTGTTCAACACATATAAGTGGATCATTTGTGTAGATTAACCATATATTATGTTATGGAATTATATGTAAATTATTTTTTTGACACTTCAATGTAAACATTATAAAATACTCCCTCCATCCTATTTATATTTAGTTCTCCTCAAATAAAATACATATAGTTTAAAAATGTCATAAACGTTATACTTTTTATTTACTTTTCAGTTTTATCCTTACTTTTTTCTTTTTCTAATTCTATATACATACATTAAGGGCATAGTAGAACTTATTCTTTTCTATTTATGGAAATAGACAATTAATTTGGAACATTACGAAATAAAATATTGAACTATAAATTAGGGACGGAGAGAGTGACATTAATCAACCATACCATCTATTAAATACGGAGTAATTTACAATAACATTGTAGCAAGTAACTTTATTAATTATGTTTCTTGTAAATTACTGTAGTCAATAGCAATTACGGTATCAATTTTATTTTCTTTAAAACATGGGAACTTGAAAGTGGTAACCAAAAAGTTGGAATTAAACGTTCGTGTGATACTCATTGGGGTTCTCACTATGGCTCACTTCTAAATGAGAACTTCGTTGAGGTTCTCATTATGGATGAATTTTCTCGTATGAAACCTCATCAACAAATGTAAAAACTTACCTTTAGTATTTAGTAGATTGAATATATATATATATATATATATATATATATATATATATATATATATATATATATATATATATATATATATATATATATATATATATATATATATATATATATATATATATATTTTCACAACAACAACAGAACTCAATCCCACATAAATGGATTATGGGTAAGTAAGATGTACAATCCTTCTCATATCCTAGAATAAAGAGAAGTCGTTTTTTCACTCAGAGTGAAACACCGCAATAATAGAGAAAGTCTTCCCTCTCAATGTTCTATGGATAAAGAGACTGCTTCAGAATGGACCTCCGGTCAATAAGTAGGTTAAGTGTGAGACGCCATGAAATGGATTATCCAATTTTATGATGCTTGTTATAGTAACAATAGTAAAAAAATACGAACATATATTTTGTGAGTATTATCTAATTTTATGTTTGTGTTTTGAGCGCGACGCGAACCGACCCGATTTGACCCAACAAATTCAATATTTTATACAAGAAAGTTATCAAATAAAATTTTGGGACCCCATTGAGTTTTGATCCTAGAATCGCCACTGTTGGTAACCGGCAATTTAGACCGACTCGTATGTGGTGACATAAATGACTCACTCAGCGGTTGTGACTAAATATGACAATAGATATGATAGTGGATTGGATATAGATCGGGTGATGTCATATCAATTTAGTTTTTCGTCATTCATTTCCAGATCCATTTAATTGCATTTACCAATATCCAACGGATTATGCGGGTTAATAAAACGTTCTAATATTTCTTAATATGCGATAAAATAAAAACGTAATATAATAAATATATAATGTGATAAAAATTAAAATCTTTTTCATACACATAAATTTTATCGAAGATATAACACAATTTGCTAAAATTTACCATTAAACTTTTATTTTTTTTATTCATATTTATATTTAGCTCCTTTTACTTCCTTTAAAAAGTTCAAAATTTAGTACAATTTTAAGTTGATTTCGGTTTGAAATTTAATACTATATTCATTTTAAGTAGTATCGTAGAGTCTTTTGTTAACCTGAAAAATAGTTAGAGAATATGATATTACATGTGTAGGTCACAACGTTATCAAGCCTTGACAAGAGGTTTTAGCAATGTCGCTAATTGAAGTAGATATTTCATTCACTTTGTCAAGAACAACAATTTGGACAACGAATCATCCTTATTTCATTGCACTCATTGCAACCAGCATTGGGACATCTTTTACATGTACGATACCGGCCCGTTAATGCATGACATGCATGATGCAACCCTTAACGTTTGTATTGCTACACATGATCAACTCGATCGTTTTCATTCCACTCTTTGCAATCATCATTGGAGCATATTTTTTATTCTTAAAGCATGAAACGCATTGCACAATCTTTGCATTCTCACATTTTGGCAATGACGAGGGTAATCTCCATCTGGAACTATGTTTAACATGTGATGTAGCGTACCAACGAGACGAAGCTTATGAATATATCTATTCTCCAATATGCTTTCCAGCAATGAACGCAAGATGTACTCCTTCCCTATGAAAATATTTTTGTCATCCAGACGCTTTCTATATTCTTCTAGAAGCTCTATCTGTATACGGAGTAATATTTTTCTTAATAATCGGAACGATTATTTAGTATTATCACCGCTTTACTTTGGTGATAAAATACGACCCTATTTCTCCAAAATGCTTTCTACTAATTAATAATTGTGAAAAAAATGTACTCCTTCCTTTCATAGATCGATCTCTTGTAACTGCTCTGTGAATAATGGTTTGATTACCATAATATCATTAATCTAAAATACACACCAATTATAATCCAATATATTTATTTCCACATACATCCTCAATCACACAATTACACATCATCCTTATTTTTAACAATTTTCTTTGCTAAACCCTTGTTCAATCACATTTGTCATCAAAACTCAAAAGTGCACTTCTAAGGTGAAGTGAATAGTTTCCTTTTATTTCCATTACCTCGAATAAAACATTCACTTATTTTTCCTTCTATATTTTATGCATATTTATTTCCTTTCACTTCTTTTAAAAAGCTCAAAGATTAGTATAATCTTAATTTGCTTTCGGCTTGAAATTTAATACCATGTTCATTTTAAGTAGTATCACCGAGTCTTTTGTTTACGTGAAAAATACTTACAGAATATTATATTACATATGTAGGTCACAAAGTAATAAAGCCTCGGCATTAGGTTCTAGCAATGTTGCATTGTTGCTAATTCATGTTGATTCTTTACTCACTCTGCCAAAAACAACAACTTGGACACTGAATTATCCTTCTTTCATTGCACTCATTGCAACCAGCATTGGGTTACATTTTACCTCTACGACAACCTTTAATGCATTACATGCAACCCTTAACGTCTGTTTCGCTACAAACTAGACAGGGAATCAACTCGTTTTCATTACACTCTTTGCAATCATCATTGGAGCATTTTTTATTGCTAAAGCATGAAACACATTGCATAAACCTTTTGTTCTCACCTTTTGGCAATGACGAGGGTAATCTCCATATGAAACTATGTTTAACACTTGATGTCAAGTACTAATTAACGAGATGAAGCTTATGAATATACCTATTCCTCCCACATGCTTTCCAGGAACGAATAGTTGTGAAAAATGTATTCATTCTTTCCATAAATCTCTTGTAATTTTCCTATGAATAATGGAGCATATAAAATATTACTTTCATAATGGAGCATCCAGATGCTTTCCATATCCCTTTAGAAGCTCCAGGGCTCTAAAATCTTTATCGTAATTGTGATGCTCCGTACAAAACTATCGTATACGAATCATCAACAACAGGATCATTACAAGGTTAAGTACTACATGCTGTAATAAAAGAAGTTGCATTCACGACAAAAAGGTGACGTCATAACCGACATCAAATGTTTTACACCAACAGTATGCTTCTACGAATAGCAAGCATGAATAAACGTATGTGACCCTTAGGTCGTTACAAAACATAGTTCAAAAGTATTAAAGTCTGAATGCAAGATAAACAGTTCATGCGGTGATAACACTAGAGCAGCGGGTGTCTACGGTAGGGATGGCGCCCGCGGGTAACGGGCACGGGTTCTATATACCCGCGACCCGCCCGTCGGGTGATTTTTTTTGCTCGTTGAGACCCGTTACCCGCCTGCGGGTAAAAACACTTCGCCCATGCCCGTGACCCGCGAATACCCATGACCCGCGGGTAAACCCATGGGTAATAGTAATATACAACTTCGTTAAATTTCTTTTCGAAAAGTTAGATAATTTTATTATTTATGAACTATATGTACAAGATACATGTGAAAATCAAGTTTTTAACTTATATTTAATATTATTTTTTAATCATTATTGCATTACAAGTAAAATCATTTTTAAATTTGATAATTGTATGTATAAACTCGCGGGTAAATTAAAAAAAGTCTCATGAATTAGCGGATCGGGTTTTACCCGCGACGGGTAGTATGTACCCGCGACCCGCCCGCGACCCGTTGGCGGGTATAATTTTTTAACCGTACCCGTGGGTAGAATTTAATGATTTTACCCGCCCATCACGGGTCGGATACCCGCGGGTCACAGGTTTTTTCTCGCCCATTGCCATCCCTAGTCTACGGTAAGACTAGCACGACAGCGGAAGCAAATAACCTTAAGCACCTGAGAAAAACATGCTTAAAAACGTCAACACAAAGGTTGGTGAGCTATAGTTTAAGTATAACAGTAATGTAAGATAGGCCACGAGATTTCAGTGCTACAAAGAGCGTTTTAAAACAGTATGATAAAGTATATGTTAACCGTGGGCACTTGGTAACTAACTTAACGTTTATACCCCCTGAAAGTACACTTGGCAAGTGCGTATGTTTACGAAGTATTAAACACTCGTTAAATGCTAGCGCGACTAGCCCGAGTGGGGATGTCAAACCCTATGGATCCATATCTAAGATTCGCGTTCACCGGTTCAAAAACCAATGACTAAACGTTACCGAGCTAAAGGGAATGTTTCTGCCGTTGTATAACCCACACATATATAAGTTGAAGTACTCGTGCCTAGTATGTAAAAACGTATAAAATCCGCATGTATTCTCAGTTCCCAAAATAAGTTTAAAGTAAAAAGGGAATGCTATAACTCACAATGATAAAGTAGCGGTAAGGTATGACTCTGAAAGTAAGCAAGTAATGAAGGTTGTCCAAACGGGTCCTCAACCTAAGTCAAATAGTACTAAGTCAGTAAATCGTCCGAATAGGTTTAAAAGTATGTAAATAAGGTCTTAAAGGTCATCATCATTCATCATCAAACAAAAGGTGTAAAGTAGGTTTCGTTTATGAAAGTAGTTTAAAACAAAGGCTGACTTCGATCAGTCACCACAACCTCTACCCTTACTGAATTAAGGTGAGACCAGTGGCCATGGCTCCGTATATGAGTCCTTTAAGTGTGGTAAAATTTACAGAAGCAAACTCATCTTCGTTTGACCGTGGCGACGGTCTAAGTGCGAGTAGGTCAGAAATTTCTGCACAACGTTAAAGGACATAGTGACGATCGGAGGGCCATAAATCCTAAACCGTAACTCAGATTAAGACGAGTCCTATATGAAAAGTTATCTACTCGAACAGAGCTATCTGAAAATCAAGGTTAAAGTAGCCCAGGTGTACTGGTCTGTTACAGAACCCAGAAAACAATAGGCAGAAGACAGAAAACAGAAAAATAGTGGGTTCTGGATGCTTATCACGGTTCTCATCCTTGATGCATATAGCTTCAAGTGTACAACTCGTTGATGTGTTTGCATCATTTTCACCAAGGTTTGACCATCATAACCCTAGTGTAAGTCCAAGACATGAAGCACAACTCACTTAAGTGTTGCAAGTGTTTTGATGAACCAAAGTTACATCAAAGTCTTAGATCTAACACATACATGAACTTTAAAACTAATAATAAGTTACAAACTTGAAAGTGAACTTATGAAATCAAGATCTTAAGTTGTAGAACATAGTTCTTAGTTAGATCTTGAAGATCCAAGACTCAAAAGTCTAGATCAAACATAAGTGTACAAAGTTATAATTAAAAAGTTTCATTTACATGTTCTTGAACTTTTAAAGTTAACTTTAGTTCAAGATTAATGAGATCAAAGTTAACTAGTAACATTTGACCAATAACAATCAAAAAACATGAAATTAAAGTGCATAAAATGAAGACATAAACTAAGTAAACAAGTAACTAGTTCATTGTTGTTCATACTTTAAAGATTCAAACCAAAGTTTGATCTTTAAGAAAGTGAACTTTAATGTTTACTAACATGAATTACAAGTATGAGTTTTTACAACCATGAACTTACAAACTTTAAAACAACATATGTAGAACATAAACTAGTAAGTTTAGTTCTTGAGTGTTCTTGAAATTACAAGATAAAAGAAGAATGAAATTAATGAGTTTGATTCTTGTACATGTAAGTAAGTAACAACAACTAGTAACTACAAGTAATCAAACATTAAACAAGGACAAGTATCTAAACAATAATATGAAACAAGTTATGATGATGATTATGTGGTGTTAGTATTCGGTTCTACAAAGAGAAAAAGAAGAGAAAATAAGTTCATAATACTTACAAACTTGAGAGAAAAAGAGAGGAAAAAGAGTTGCAAGTATGTGTGTGTTTGTAAATGAGAGTGAACAAGTGAAGTGGTAATAAGAAAAATGAAACAAAAGAACACACCTAGGCCTTCTAAGGCCACGGCCAGCTGCAGAAAAAGAAGAAGGGATTTGCCCATGGTGTTCTTGAATGTTAAAGTTTAAAAGTGTGGGTAATAGAGGTGGTTACATGGGGATCATGTGCAAACTAGATTCCTAATGCCTTAACTAACTAGTTTCATGATCTAAATAATACTTACATGTCTTAGTGGGCTAGTTAATCCATAAAAGAGGTAGGGTGGGCTTATAAGGTCCAATAATACTAAAGAAATCCCAAGTTCAAGTGATTAACAAATTAAGTCCAACAAAAGCCCAAGTAATTAACCAACAACCTTAGTTAATTAAAATGATTAATAAACTTAATCATGAATGTAAATAATACTTGAAAATATTATTCGTGTAAGTCTCGGGTGTCACAAAGATGTTTCGGGCAACTAAAGTCAAGTACGTTTAGTCATGGCAACATGTAAATGTAACAACATACATTCGTTAAATCACAAGTATTAATAATAATAATTATTAATAATTAATGTCGGAAAAACCATGGTCGTTACATTACCCACCTGTTAAAGAAAATTTCGTCCCGAAATTTAAGCTGAGGTAGATGGAGAAGTCGGGAAAAGGTGAGGATACTTCCGCATCATTTGATCCTCTCGCTCCCAAGTAAACTCAGGTCCTCGTTTGGCATTCCATCGTACTCGGACGATCGAAATCTTGTTGTGTTTCAAAGTTTTGATCTCACGATCCATAATCTCAACTGGTTCTTCCACAAAGTGGAGTTTGTCGTCAATCGTAAGTTCCTCAAGTGGTATGATAAGTTCAGGTGCAGCAAGACACTTATTCAAGTTTGACACGTGGAAGGTAGGTTGAACTGAGCTCAATTGTGCTGGTACATCCAAACGGTAAGCAACGGGTCCAACACGTTCCAAGATTTCAAAAGGACCAATGTATCGTGGGTTCAACTTTCCGCGTTTTCCAAAGTGAATCACACCTTTCCAAGGTGAAACCTTCAACATTACACGATCACCAACATTGAATTCAAAGTCTTTACGTTTAAGATCAGCATAGCTCTTTTGGCGATCACGGGCAGTCTTAAGTCTAGCTTGAATCTGAGCAATCTTCTCCATTGTCTCATGGACTACCTCGGGTCCGGTGATTTGCTTTTCGCCTAATTCGGCCCAACAAATAGGAGATCGGCACTTACGGCCATACAATGCTTCAAAAGGTGCAGCATTAATGCTCGAGTGATAACTGTTGTTGTAAGAAAATCCGGCGAGTGGCAAATGCCTTTCCCAGGACTTTCCGAAATCGATGACACATGCACACAACATGTCCTCCAAGGTCTGAATCGTTCGTTCACTTTGTCCGTCAGTCTGTGGATGATACGCAGTACTCATGTCGAGACGGGTTCCCATGGCTTCTTGTAAAGAATGCCAAAATCTAGAAGCAAAACGGGGATCGCTATCTGAGATGATCGATAACAGTACACCATGACGAGATACAACCTCTTTGATGTATAATTGAGCAAGTCTTTCCATTGTATCAGTTTCCTTCATTGCTAGGAAGTGTGCAGATTTAGTAAGGCGGTCAACAATAACCCAGATGGTATCATATCCGCCCACCGTATTTGGTAGCTTGGTGATGAAATCCATCGTTATCCGTTCCCACTTCCATTGTGGGATTTCTGGTTGTTGAAGTAAACCAGAAGGTATCTGATGCTCGGCTTTAACCTTCGAGCAAGTCAAACACTTACCAACATAAGTCGCAACGTCCTTCTTAAGATTCGGCCACCAATACTGTTCTTTAAGGTCGTGGTACATTTTGCCCGCACCGGGGTGAATCGAATATCTCGATTTGTGTGCTTCATCAAGTATAAGGTTCCGTAGATCTCCATAATAAGGTACCCAAATTCTTCCGGCATAACATCGGAGTCCAGACTCCCTAACCTCGAATCGAGAGACAAGTATGTTCAAATGTTCGTGAGATATATTCTCCTTCTTGAGAGCCTCGTCTTGGGCTACTCTGATCTGGCTGTTGAGGTTCGAATGGATGGTGATGTTCAGAGCCCTAACACGAAGAGGTGCCGTCCTCTCCTTTCAGCTTAAAGCGTCAGCTACAACATTGGCCTTGCCGGGATGGTAACGGAGTTCACAATCGTAGTCGTTAAGCGTCTCGATCCATCGACGCTGTCTCATATTTAGTTGCTTCTGATCGAAGATGTGCTGGAGACTCTTGTGATCGGTGAAAATAGTGCTCTTAGTTCCATACAAATAATGTCTCCACAATTTAAGCGCAATGTGACGATCGCTCCAAATCCATATGGACGAACACGTCATTCATCGATTTCATTGCGAGGTAGTTGACCTCTATATGATACGTTTTGTAAACATTGCATTCTTTTGAAAAGGCACACCATAAATGTATACTTAAATCAAAGGTTTTCGACATCTGATGATTTCTACATATAGACAATCACCGTAATAATAGTTTACAATAGTACTTCTGTTGACAATGCAGTCAAAATAAGATACATGGTGATGATTTGGTGAATGCAACGTTTCCTCGAAAAATATGCCATGTAAGACTCCATGCACATAGCTTGTATAACATATAAGCAAACAGCGGAAGACTTCTAGGGAACCTGAGAATAAACATGCTAACAAGTGTCAACACAAAGGTTGGTGAGTTCATAGTTTTAGTGTTTCGCATAATCTGTATATAAAAGTGGATCACAAGATTTCAGTTGTTTCATCCAGAAACGTTTATCAATAGATTATATAAAAGTGGATCACAAGATTTTAGTTGTGTCATCCAGAAATGTTTATCAAAATATTCTACGAAATTGAGCACCCTGGTAACTAAACTTAACGTATATATAATTTATACCCTTTGTATAATCATCTTAATAATACACGCAAACCAACGTGTACGCTTCTCAAATAGCATACGTCCGTTAAAAGGCTAGTGCTCTAGCTCGGACGGGGATATCAAGCCCTATGGATCCATATACTACTACTCGCGCCCACCAGTTCTTATAACCGGCAGTTACTAGTTACCAAAGCTAAGGGATTTTCGGTTCAAACTCGGTGTAGAATTTAGTATGTACTTGTATCCATTGCGTTTAAAATAAAGTGCATGTATTCTCAGCCTAAAAATATAGATTGCAAAAGCAATTAAAAAGGGAGCAAATGAAACTCACCTTAGCAGCACATACAGTTGTTCATCGTAATGTGACCGAAACTCGGTATATCAAATAATCGTAGATCTCAACCTAGAGAACATATGTTGATCAATAAATGTCTATCAAGCTAGGTCAGGTCATAGTGTATCACAATCCTAATGCTCGAGATCGACATACAAAAGTTATCCAAAGTCGTTTCAAAAAGTCAATTTTGACAATAGTTCAACAAAACGAGACGTACCTTATTTAAGGATTCATTTACTCGGTTGATAATATTCAAAAATCCAATTTATCAATCTTACAAACAAGTTGTTTAAATACTAATTGCAGATTCAAAAGCAATTCCAATTAACGTCAATTATAATTCAGTTGACCATAACTTTTGACTCGTTCATCGAAATTACGCGATTTCTAAATGAAAAGTTATTGATTTTTCGCCAGCTTTCCAAAAACATGTATATCATATACCTTTTACTGGTAATATATTTATTTAATTCGTGATTCATTATAAACTGTTTAACGACGAAATTTAGCATACAAGCTTGTATAAATATATATACTCGAGCACTAGACATGGATACACTATTAGTATATAAAAGATAAAATATAAATGCTTACGTATCAATATTGTGATTCAATATTTCAGAAAAGTACGTAGACGTAACGGAGATGATAAACATTAGGTTTGATTCATAAATATACCCCCGAACATTACCCATAATTTCCTTAGCTCTATCCCGCTCGAAAACCCATTTTGAAGGTGACACGCTCATAACCTCGTCGTAGTATTTTATGTATAATACTAATTAATAATACTAATAATAATAAGATTAATAATAATTTTAATCTTAATAATAATAATAATAATAATAATAATAATAATAATAATAATAATAATAATAATAATAATAATAATATAAATAATATAAATAAATACTTTCAAAGTAATTTTAAGAGTGTGAGAAAAACAACATTGAAATCGTGCAATTTATAGAACCTTTTCTGAAAAAGCACCTCATGCGACCGCATGGGTTTTATGCCTATTTCTCATGCGATCGCATGACCCCAAAATCCAACTCACAATTTTTTGTTGTTTTGCTTGTCGACATAATTAAATATAATATATATAATTTAAATTAATTAATTATATATTATATTAAATTCATGTGCATAGTTGACTTGTAATTTTCGTTCCGATGACTCGTACGTTGTCACTCGACTTATGTCCCGGTTCCGGTTTCTTGAACGTATTTTCATACGCTTAGAAAACTCGCAATTTACGTTTCGTGTCACGTACCTTTGTCAAAATATAGCCTTAAATTATCCCTAAACTATACCACTCAAAGTATATCTTAAACTTTCTAGTATTTTGGTCATTTACTTTTATAAATCATCGTCTCGCTATTTATTAATATATATATATAATAACAAATCGTTTTATGACCAAGTTAATATATATTTTCAACATTCATAAACACGTTTTAAATATACGTCGCAAGTTATTCATATAATTAATATTCCAACTTATCATATATATTCAAATAAATATTTAAACCAATAAGTTTAATGTACGGTATCAAACAATTAATACATTGTTACGTTTTCAAGTTATAGTATGTATATATATGCATCTATATACATATAATTGTTCGCGAATCGTCAAGAATAACCGAAAGGTATTTGAATATATGAAAGTAGTTCAAAAATTTTGAGATTCAGTTTTACAGACTTTACTTATCGTGTCGAAAATGTTAATCATACAAAGATTAAGTTTAAATTTGGTCAGAAATTTCCAGGTCATCACAGTACCTACCCGTTAAAGAAATTTTGTCCCGAAATTTGAGTGAGGTCGTCATGACTAACAATAAAAATGTTTTCATGACGTATATGTGTTGATAAATAGAGTTTTATCACCGTTGAATAATACGGATAAAACAATTTGATTACTCGAAGCGTATGAGAGAAGTTATCGTAATAGAGTGAAATGGAGAATAGAGATTCATCTTATCTCTTGATGTAGTAACGATTGATTTCCGGAATTTAAGGGATAGAAAATCTTCATAATTTAAATAAGATTTGATTCTTCGGAATTTAAGGAAATTAGGATTTCCTTTGATTAAATGCGTAATCTGCCTCGATTGCTATGTCTGATATTTTGCTATAAATTGACCTCTTCCATTTCATTTATTTTCACCACTCCTATAATCTTCTTTCTTATTTCATACTTACAAAAGATTTGTGAAAATGCTTCCTCCAGTTTTGATTCTTGATATTTTCTTGGCAATCATATCATTCATTCTTCTTTTTCATCTGCCACCAGAGGAGGTTATTTTCTTCTACTATTACCTTGGGGTTATATTGTTTTTCATTCTCCCGTGTCTTTATATTGCTATACGCATTGATATACACGGTTTGTAATTTCAGAGTTGTTTTCGGGCTTTATATTTTCCATTATATTTCGGAGCTTCATGCTTTCGTTTTCTCTTCCCGACCTTAAGTCAAGCGGATAATGGTCCAGAATTCGTAGCTATATATTTCGGAATGAACATAGTTAATGTTCTAAGAAAGAAATTGTAATGACACGATCTTGATTTGTCAAATTACCAGAATATCTGGAGAAGACCGAATCATCAAGAAAAGTATTTTCTTGATATATTTAGAGATTAAATAGAATGAAAGAGTTATGTAACATGGTTCATGATGAGGGTGTGATCTGTGAACCTTTATCACGTTCCATTAGAAACTCAGCATGACTTACTGTAATATAATCACGTTGATCAAGTGTCATTATATTATACTAACTCATGCTTCAATTCTCAACATTTCTTCAAAACATCTATTTTTCGAATTTTTCAGATTTTAGAAACTAAAATAGTTTCTTTTATGATGTAACACAAATAGCGTGAAGAGATGAATGATTTCAGATAAGAATGGTTATAAAAAAATATCTTCAGAAATATTGAGGATATTTATAATGAAAGATACGATGATATCTTAGAATTTCTAATATCAGAGGATGATGCGGAAAATCTGTCTGTGAAGGTTTAGAATAAGAAGTAAGGTTCTTACTAATAGTTTCAGCAGTCACTGAGTCATTTGGATTCTTTGAAGGCAGGTTCAGTATTTGTGATTCATCCACAGCCTCTTTCATACTTTACTCAATCCGTTTTTCAGTTCCAAACCATCTCTTTTTCTCAGCTTTACCACCATACTATTCTTTATCATCAAACTTTTGACTGTTAAGGTCGTTTACAGTTTTTGCTGCTTCATCAGCATTTTTCCAATTTTAGAGAACTAGTTCATAGTTTGGGATGTTTTTCAGAAACTTCACATTCTAAGTATGTAAGTCTAGAAGTTGGATGTTATCTATATATAACCGTTGTCGTAGAAAATGCTGCGAGATTCAAAATACTGATTGCTAATTCCCGGTGGTTGGTGTGGAAATTATTGTTACAAGATGTGGATGAGTACATGATAGGGTTTCAATGAGTATAAGAATTTTTCGAAAGGTCAAGGATTAATAAAGTTGTTTGGTAAATTTACTGCTAATGTGGCGGAACATGAAAGGTTCCCCAGTAACAAAACGTATATATCAAGGTTACAATAAGGCTTAATCTGAAAAGTTGAAGTTGACTGGTTGGAAGTGTGATAAAACTGGATACTTTGAAAAGAAATTACAAGATTATTTTCGGTAATAACAATGCTAAAGGATCTTTCACTGTTTTGAAGTCAAAGTATAGCTTTGAAAGATGTAGAGATCTAAGAATGATGTCACTTGTTAAATCTTGACTTGGATTCTGCTCTGTCAATATCAGAATATGTAATTGAATTTGTATGGAAACGATTGTATATCGCTGTGAGCATAGTTAATAATTTTTGAATCAAAGTTGAAGAATGTACAGTGTAACATATTAATTGCGAACTTATATATTTCCCGGGTATTACCTACCCGTTAAAGATTTCACAATTAATACTTTGTACAAAAGAATTTTTATTACCGTCTTTATGAAAATATATGTATGTATATTTTCTTCAGATGTAACACAGATTTAATGAGTTAATATCATATTAAGCTCATTTAATTTTCGGCTTGACTTAGAAATGATTAATCTCTAAAACATTAAAGATTACATAATCTTTGCGGAGTATTTCGCTAATGTAATCGATACTTCATTATTTATTCTTATTGATATTCCTCGGTGAAGGATGTTGGTGCTCGTGGAATTTTTGTGAAGCTTACAAGGCACAGATGATGTTTTCTGAAAAGTTTCGAGTATATTGAAATTGAAAATGTAAAATCAATTATGTAATTGATTAATACACTTGGTTTATTATGAAATGGAATTCATGGAGTTGAAACGGAGATTGTAGTTAACAATGGTTAAGTTGTTAAGGAAGGATGTACATCATTGCATATTAGTAATATGAACTAACCGAGTAGTACCTACCAGTTAAGATTCACACGTAATAGCTTAGTACGAAAATATTTATTTTGATTTCATAATTCATATATATTAAATATACATAAAATTTCTTCAGAGAAAATGAGTTAATACTTCATCGGTTATTGTTGCTGGTATTTCTTGGTAACTAAGGTGCGCATGACGTTGATGCTCGTGGAACAGATTATGAAGTTGAGGTTTGCGATGCGGATGTTGTTGGTGGTGGTAATGGTACTGTTGGTGTTGTTGTCGGTGGTACTGTTGATTCCGGTGATGCTGCTGGTGTTTGTAACCTTATATTCTCCAAAGCCACTACCCGAGCACGAAGCTCGTTGACTTCTTCTACTACACCGGGATGATTGGCGGTTCGGACGAGCGGATGAATAAGATCCAGAATTTGAGATAGTATATTATCGTGACGAGATACTCTGGAAATGAGAGAGAAAATGGTGTCTCGAACAGGTTCGCCGGTAAGTGCTTCAGGTTCTTCGCCAAGAGGGCAATGTGGTGGATGAAAGGGATCGCCTTCTTCTTATCTCCAAAATTAAGTAGGCTACGAACCCATCCCCAATTCATCCAGAATAGATGATGGCTAATTGGTTGATCCATTCCGGTTATACTGTCTTCGAAATTCAGGTGAATATCCATATCGGAATAGCTGTCAGAGTTTGAACTAGATACGGGATCCATCTTGTATAATTAGGGAGATGATTTTTGATATGAGTTAGATTATAGAATTTAGTTTGGTATTCTTGAATACATAATTTGCATATGTATATATAATACCAAAATCTCATAAGTTACGGAGAAATTTTCGAAAGATATCAGGAAAAGTTTACAGTAACAGATACGCTAAGATATGAATTTTTGTCTATACACTATTTATGCAATAAATGCAGGAAAACATGTCTAGACTTAAGAATGATAAGCATGTAATTTCTGACAAGAAATGATAAGCAAAACTTTTAACATGCAGACACGGTCGAAGTCCAGACTTACTAATGCATCTTAACAACTATCAGTTAGACATATTCATGCAAGACCTGGTTCGCTAGGACCAACGCTCTGATACCAACTGTGACGATCGCTCCAAATCCATATGGACGAACACGTCATTCATCGATTTCATTGCGAGGTATTTGACCTCTATATGATACGTTTTGTAAACATTGCATTCTTTTGAAAAGGCACACCATAAATGTATACTTAAATCAAAGGTTTTCGACATCTGATAATTTCTACATATAGACAATCACCGTAATAATAGTTTACAATAGTACTTATGTTGACAATGCAGTCAAAATAAGATACATGGTGATGATTTGGTGAATGCAACGTTTCCTCGAAAAATATGCCATTAAGACTCCATGCACATAGCTTGTATAACATATAAGCAAATAGCAGAAGACTTCTAGGGAACCTGAGAATAAACATGCTAACAAGTGTCAACACAAAGGTTGGTGAGTTCATAGTTTTAGTGTTTCGCATAATCTGTATATAAAAGTGGATCACAAGATTTCAGTTGTTTCATCCAGAAACGTTTATCAATAGATTATATAAAAGTGGATCACAAGATTTTAGTTGTGTCATCCAGAAATGTTTATCAAAATATTCTACGAAATTGAGCACCCTGGTAACTAAACTTAACGTATATATAATTTATACCCTTTGTATAATCATCTTAATAATACACGCAAACCAACGTGTACGCTTCTCAAATAGCATACGTCCGTTAAAAGGCTAGTGCTCTAGCTCGGACGGGGATATCAAGCCCTATGGATCCATATACTACTACTCGCGCCCACCGGTTCTTATAACCGGCAGTTACTAGTTACCAAAGCTAAGGGATTTTCGGTTCAAACTCGGTGTAGAATTTAGTATGTACTTGTATCCATTGCGTTTAAAATAAAGTGCATGTATTCTCAGCCTAAAAATATAGATTGCAAAAGCAATTAAAAAGGGAGCAAATGAAACTCACCTTAGCAGCACATACAGTTGTTCATCGTAATGTGACCGAAACTCGGTATATCAAATAATCGTAGATCTCAACCTAGAGAACATATGTTGATCAATAAATGTCTATCAAGCTAGGTCAGGTTATAGTGTATCACAATCCTAATGCTCGAGATCGACATACAAAAGTTATCCAAAGTCGTTTCAAAAAGTCAATTTTGACAATAGTTCAACAAAACGAGACGTACCTTATTTAAGGATTCATTTACTCGGTTGATAATATTCAAAAATCCAATTTATCAATCTTACAAACAAGTTGTTTAAATACTAATTGCAGATTCAAAAGCAATTCCAATTAACGTCAATTATAATTCAGTTGACCATAACTTTTGACTCGTTCATCGAAATTACGCGATTTCTAAATGAAAAGTTATTGATTTTTCGCCAGCTTTCCAAAAACATGTATATCATATACCTTTTACCGGTAATATATTTATTTAATTCATGATTCATTATAAACTGTTTAACGACGAAATTTAGCATACAAGCTTGTATAAATATATATACTCGAGCACTAGACATGGATACACTATTAGTATATAAAAGATAAAATATAAATGCTTACGTATCAATATTGTGATTCAATATTTCAGAAAAGTACGTAGACGTAACGGAGATGATAAACATTAGGTTTGATTCATAAATATACCCCCGAACATTACCCATAATTTCCTTAGCTCTATCCCGCTCGAAAACCCATTTTGATGGTGACACGCTCATAACCTCGTCGTAGTATTTTATGTATAATACTAATTAATAATACTAATAATAATAAGATTAATAATAATTTTAATCTTAATAATAATAATAATAATAATAATAATAATAATAATAATAATCATAATAATAATTTTAATAATAATATAAATAATATAAATAAATACTTACAAAGTAATTTTAAGAGTGTGAGAAAAACAACATTGAAATCGTGCAATTTATAGAACCTTTTCTGAAAAAGCACCTCATGCGATCGCATGGATTTTATGCCTATTTCTCATGCGATCGCATGACCCCAAAATCCAACTCACAATTTTTTGTTGTTTTGCTTGTCGACATAATTAAATATAATATATATAATTTAAATTAATTAATTATATATTATATTAAATTCATGTGCATAGTTGACTTGTAATTTTCGTTCCGATGACTCGTACGTTGTCACTCGACTTATGTCCCGGTTCCGGTTTCTCGAACGTATTTTCATACGCTTAGAAAACTCGCAATTTACGTTTCGTGTCACGTACCTTTGTCAAAATATAGCCTTAAATTATCCCTAAACTATACCACTCAAAGTATATCTTAAACTTTCGAGTATTTTGGTCATTTACTTTTATAAAAATCATCGTCTCGCTATTTGTTAATATATATATATATATATATATATATATATATATATATATATATATATATATATATATATATATATATATATATATATATAATAACAAATCGTTTTATGACCAAGTTAATATATATTTTTAACATTCATAAACACGTTTTAAATATACGTCGCAAGTTATTCATATAATTAATATTCCAACTTATCATATATATTCAAATAAATATTTAAACCAATAAGTTTAATGTACGGTATCAAACAATTAATACATTGTTACGTTTTCAAGTTATAGTATATATATATATATATATATATATATATATATATATATATATATATATATATATATATGCATCTATATACATATAATTGTTCGCGAATCGTCAAGAATAACCGAAAGGTATTTGAATATATGAAAGTAGTTCAAAAATTTTGAGATTCAGTTTTACAGACTTTACTTATCGTGTCGGAAATGTTAATCATACAAAGATTAAGTTTAAATTTGGTCAGAAATTTCCAGGTCATCACACGCAAAGACAACGACTCCAAGTTCAAGATCGTGAGTAGTGTAGTTCCGCTCGTGAATCTTCAATTGTCGGGAGGCATAAGCGATAACCTTTGAGTGTTGCATCAGTACACAACCAAAACCACTCTTCGATGCATCACAATAAACAATAAAGTCGTCACTGCCCTCAGGAAGTGATAGGATAGGTGCGGTGGTTAACTTCTTCTTCAAAGTTTGAAATGCTGATTCGTGTGCGGGTTCCCAAATGAACTTCTTACCCTTGTGAGTCAGCGCGGTCAAAGGGCGCGCAATCAGAGAAAATCCTTCAATGAACCTTCGGTAGTAACCGGCGAGACCTAGGAATTGGCGAATGTGAGTTGGAGTAGTGGGGGTCTCCCACTTGCTGATGGCTTCAATCTTGGCGGGATCAACTTTGATACCCTGGTCGCTTACAACATGACCCAGAAACTGGACTTCCCTCAACCAAAATTCACACTTGAAGAATTTGGCGTAAAGTTGTTCTTGTCTCAGGAGTTCAAGCACTAGTCGGAG
This sequence comes from Rutidosis leptorrhynchoides, assembly GCF_046630445.1. Lineage (NCBI taxonomy): Eukaryota > Viridiplantae > Streptophyta > Magnoliopsida > Asterales > Asteraceae > Rutidosis > Rutidosis leptorrhynchoides. Next base: position 321,052,596 of record NC_092342.1, on the reverse strand, counting down.
GTGTTGCTCATGCTCATCTTCGCTCTTAGAGTAGATGAGGATATCATCTATGAAGACGATAACAAACTTATCCAAATACGGCTTGCAGACACGATTCATGAGATCCATGAACACGGCAGGTGCATTTGTCAAACCGAATGGCATCACGAGAAACTCATAATGACCATAACGGGTCCTGAATGCAGTTTTCATCACGTCACTTTCCTTCACCCTCAACTGGTGATAACCGGATCGCAAATCGATCTTTGGGTAAACGCTCGATCCTTGTAGTTGGTCAAAAATATCGTCAATTCGTGGAAGAGGATACCGATTCTTGATTGTCAATTTGTTGAGTTCACGGTAGTCGATACACATACGGAAGGATTCATCCTTCTTCTTCACAAACAACACAGGTGCGCCCCAAGGCGAGAAACTTGGTTGGATAAATCCACGGTCAAGTAGCTCTTGTAGTTGACTCTGTAATTCTTGCATCTCGGAAGGTGCGAGTCTATAAGGTGCGCGAGCTACAGGTGCAGCTCCTGGCACTAAATCAATTTGAAACTCTACTGCTCTCGGCGGCGGTAATCCAGGAAATTCTTCAGGGAAGACATCGGAAAATTCGTTCACAATTCGAACGTCGTTCACGCTCTTCACCTCGGTTTCTACCGCTTTCACATGTGCTAGGACAGCAAAACGTCCCTTCTTCATAATCTTTTGCGCTTTCACGCAACTAATGAGGTTCAACTTTGAGGTACATCTCTCTTCGTAGATAACCAGTGGCTCGCCGTCTCCTTGTGGTATACGAAGAGCTTTATCTCCATAAATAATATCAGCCTTTATCTTGCTCAACCAATCTATACCGACTATCACGTCAAAACTTTCCAATTTGATAGGTATCAAATCAATTTCGAAATTTGCACCAGCTATGTTGATAATAGCTCCACGACTAATATGGTCAACCTTTTCAAGTTTTCCATTGGCGACCTCGACAAGCATACTCTCTTTTAACGGGACTAATGACCAATTAATCTTATCGTAAAAATGTCTACATACATAACTTCTATCCGCACCAGTATCAAACAAGACAGAAGCTAAAAGATTGTTGATTTTGAATATACCTATCACCAAGTCGGGGTTTTCGCGTGCGTACCTTGCATTAACGTTGAAAGCTCTAGCGTGGGGTGGTCCGCCATCTTTTCGCTTGTTTGGGCACGCATTTCTGAAATGGCCTGTCTGCCCGCATTCGTAACACTTCCTTGACCCTGTGGGTTTCCATTCAAAGTGGTGACCTTGCAGTCTTTTCCAACATGCCCAGACCGTTGGCACTTCTCGCAGACAACATTGCAATACCCAGTGTGGTGTTTGTAACACCTCTTGCATTGTGGTAAGGTTCCTTTGTAGTTCGCGTTGGAGTTGGTGTTGTTGTTGGGGTTGGGGTTTCCACCGTTGTTGTTTCCTCTGAAACCCTTATGTCGTTTTGCCGGGTTCTGTTCATAGTTCCTTCCCCTGTTGTTGTTGTTGTGGTTATCCCATTTGCGCTTCTCGCTAGTACCCGCTTCAGACTTAGTTTTCTCCGGTTCATCGATGGTTATTTGATTCATTAAAGTATGCGCCATGCGCATCGCCTCTGGGACATTTGGTGGTTTGGATGAGGTGACGTTTCCCTTAATGCTCTTAGGGAGTCCCCAGAAGTATCTCTCCATACGCTTGAATTCTGGGGTGACCATTGTCGGACACATCAGGGCTAGTTCCAAAAATCCCCTGTTGTAACCATCAAGGTCGTTCCCAACGGCCTTTAACTGCATGAATTCCATTTCCATCTTTTGGATTTCGGTTCTCGAACAATACTCCTCAATCATGGCACATTTAAATTCTTCCCATAGCATAGCATACGCCTCATCAATGCCTTGTGCCTGTGCCGTTGTGTTCCACCACGTGAGCGCGCCGTCAGATAGCGTGCAAGAAGTAAATTTGGTTTTGTTGTCCTCCGAACAGTTGCTAACTCGGAATACTGATTCAAGTTTCTCGAACCATCTGGTGAGACCAACCGGTCCCTCAGTGCCGCTGAAGTTATGTGGTTTACAGCTCTGGAATTCCTTGTAAGTACACCCATTTCGAACGGGTTGAATAACCGGTGGTGGTGGCGGTGGCGGTGGAGCTTGGGGTTGCATTTTCGCAATGGCTGCGGCTACACGTTCTTGGATCATCTCTTCAATTTGAGCAGCAGTAGGTGTGGATCGACCGTTAGCCATGGTGTTCTAAATAAAATTTTTGTCTCAAGTCAAAATCCAGCATTCAATATATAATAATATAGTATATAACAACCAATATGTAAACAACACAACACATGTTAATTAAGTAACGCAAGTTGATACAAGTACCGCAAAACACCATACAGTAACGTAAATAGAACACTTGTGCAAAAAGTAACATCACAAAGTTTCCATTCATTAATAATAAGTTTCATACATCATGATAGATTCGTACAATACATAAGTGAAATATGAAACTACAACTAGATTACATCATGGAATCTAATACAAAAGGTCCTACGGTGAAGGTGGGTGTAGGATGTCTAAAACCTGAGCCAACTGCTCCTCGAGCTCAGTAACCCGAGCTCGGAGGATTCCCACCTCCCTCCCCAGTTCCTCGTTAGAGGGAGATGGTGGGGCAGGCGGTGCAGGTGGTGCAGGTGGTGCGGGTGGTGAAGACCGCACGAAACGGGGTGCAGACGTTCTGGCTCCAGAAATAGTCAGTACGTAACGGGGTGTCTTACGCACTTGTGGGTCGGCAGGGTACGACACAAGCCGCTTACGAGCAGTAACCCTATGACGCCGACCAAATGCGTCAGTGAAGGCTCGTCCTCTGTTGATCCCCGGAATGATGGTACCATCGAAGCAATACCGCTTCTTCGGCGGGGTGGAGGGTGGCTGAATAGGTACATCAGTAGGGTCCTCATTATCACTGGAGTCGTCTGAGGAAGAGTCATCTGATGAAGAATCGGCGGATGAGGAGTCATCCGAATCATGTAGTGGTGGCACTGATGGCTGAACTGGCCGTCCGTGGGCGGCCATCATCTGTCTGTATCTGCCTGGTGGAATCGGCACTAAACGTCCATTAGGAGCGCGTCGGCACGGCATGCGCATATGGTTACGGAATGGCCCTTTCCCGAACTCTGCGGGAATCACAACACCACCGATGCGGGGTTGTGGCTCCGAGGGTCCGGGAGCAAACGGAGCTGGAATCTCCGAAGGGTCCACTTGTTCGTCAATAGTAGCCACTGGTGCCGGCGCACTACTACTAGCTCTGGAAGACGAAGCGCCGGGGTCACTGGTGCGTATCGGGATCAGTGTGTCGGCAGCAGCAGGTGGGGTAGCTGAAGAGTCTAAACTGCCCAAAACGATAGCAGGTGGAACATCCGACATCTGAACAAGGAAAAATAAATTTTCCATGTCACTAAGTCATAAAGCAAGCACGTATTAGGCCAACAGCTTAAATCATGTATAACAATAAGTAGCATGGCAATAATAACGTATCGTACAGAAGTAGCATGCAATCGAAAGCAAGTAATATCATACAGTAGTGAAATCGTGTAGTAGCATACAGCATATAGCAGTAAAAGTAAGCAGCATCATGCAGTAAGTTCAGCAGAAACACGTAAACTAGCAAGTTGTAGATTAGTCCTATTAGTGAATCCTACTCGGGTCGGTCTTAGACTCACTAATGCAACCTAATTCCCTACAACCAATGCTCTGATACCAAATGTGATGCCCCGTACAAAACCATCGTGTACGAATCATCAACAACAGGATCATTACAAGGTTAAGTACTACATGCAGTAATAAAAGAAGTTGCATTCACGATAAAAAGGTGACGTCATAACCGACATTAAATGTTTTACACCAACAGTATGCTTCTACGAATAGCAAGCATGAATAAACATATGTGACCCTTAGGTCGTTACAAAACATAGTTCAAAAGTATTAAAGTCTGAATGCAAGATAAACAGTTCATGCGGTGATAACACTAGAGCAGCGGGTGTCTACGGCAAGACTAGCACGACAGCGGAAGCAAATAACCTTAAGCACCTGAGAAAAACATGCTTAAAAACATCAACACAAAGGTTGGTGAGCTATAGTTTAAGTATAACAGTAATGTAAGGTAGGCCACGAGATTTCAGTGCTACAAAGAGCGTTTCAAAACAGTATGATAAAGTATATGTTAATCGTGGGCACTTGGTAACTAACTTAACATTTATACCCCCTGAAAGTACACTTGGCAAGTGCGTATGTTTACGAAGTATTAAACACTCATTAAATGCTAGCGTGACTAGCCCGAGTGGGGATGTCAAACCCTATGGATCCATATCTAAGATTCGCGTTCACCGGTTCAAAAACCAATGACTAAACGGTACCGAGCTAAAGGGAATGTTTCTACCGTTGTATAACCCACACATATATAAGTTGAAGTACTCGTGCCTAGTATGTAAAAACGTATAAAATCCGCATGTATTCTCAGTTCCCAAAATAAGTTTAAAGTAAAAAATGGAATGCTATAACTCACAATGATAAAGTAGCGGTAAGGTATGACTCGGAAAGTAAGCAAGTAATGAAGGTTGTCCAAACGGGTCCTCAACCTAAGTCAAATAGTACTAAGTCAGTAAATCGTCCGAATAGGTTTAAAAGTATGTAAATAAGGTCTTAAAGGTCATCCTCATTCATCATCAAACAAAAGGTGTAAAGTAGGTTTCGTTTATTAAAGTAGTTTAAAATAAAGGCTGATTCGATCAGTCACCACGGCCTCTACCCTTACTAGGTGAGACCAGTGGCCATGGCTCCGTATATGAGTCCTTTAAGTGTGGTAAAATATACAGAAGCAAAATCGTCTTCGTTTGACCATGGCGACGGTCTAAGTGCGAGTAGGTCAGAAATTTCTGCACAACGTTAAAGGACATAGTGACGATCGGAGGGCCATAAATCCTAAACCGTAACTCGGATTAAGATGAGTCCTATATGAAAAGTTATCTACTCGAATAGAGATATCTGAAAATCAAGGTTACAGTAGCCCAGGTGTACTGGTCTGTTACAGAACCCAGAAAACAGTAGGCAGAAGACAGAAAACAGAAAAATAGTGGGTTCTGGTGGTCTTGGTGCTCGATGCTTATCACGGTTCTCATCCTTGATGCATATAGCTTCAAGTGTACAACTCGTTGATGTGTTTGCATCATTTTCACCAAGGTTTGACCATCATAACCCTAGTGTAAGTCTAAGACATGAAGCACAACTCACGTAAGTGTTGCAAGTGTTTTGATGAACCAAAGTTACATCAAAGTCTTAGATCTAACACATACATGGACTTTAAAACTAATAATAAGTTACAAACTTGAAAGTGAACTTATGAAATCAAGATCTTAAGTTGTAGAACATAGTTCTTAGTTAGATCTTGAAGATCCAAGACTCAAAAGTCTAGATCAAACATAAGTGTACAAAGTTATAATTAAAAAGTTTCATTTACATGTTCTTGAACTTTTAAAGTTAACTTTAGTTCAAGATTAATGAGATCAAAGTTAACTAGTAACATTTGACCAATAACAACCAACAAACATGAAATTAAAGTGCATAAAATGAAGACATAAACTAAGTAAACAAGTAACTAGTTCATTGTTGTTCATACTTTAAAGATTCAAACCAAAGTTTGATCTTTAAGAAAGTGAGCTTTAATGTTTACTAACATGAATTACAAGTATGAGTTTTTACAACCATGAACTTACAAACTTTAAAACAACATATGTAGAACATAAACTAGTAAGTTTAGTTCTTGAGTGTTCTTGAAATTACAAGATAAAAGAAGAATGAAACTAATGAGTTTGATTCTTGTACATGTAAGTAAGTAACAACAACTAGTAACTACAAGTAATCAAACATTAAACAAGGACAAGTATCTAAACAATAATATGAAACAAGTTATGATGATGATTATGTGGTGTTAGTATTCGGTTCTACAAAGAGAAAAAGAAGAGAAAAGAAGTTCATAATACTTACAAACTTGAGAGAAAAAGAGAGGAAAAAGAGTTGCAAGTATGTGTGTGTTTGTAAATGAGAGTGAACAAGTGAAGTAGTAATAAGAAAAATGAAACAAAAGAACACACCTAGGCCTTCTAAGGTCACGGCCAGCTGCAGAAAAAAAAGAAGGGATTTGCCCATGGTGTTCTTGCATGTTAAAGTTTAAAAGTGTGGGTAATAGAGGTGGTTATATGGGGATCATGTGCAAACTAGATTCCTAATGCCTTAACTAACTAGTTTCATGATCTAAATAATACTTACATGTCTTAGTGGGCTAGTTAATCCATAAAAGAGGTAGGGTGGGCTTATAAGGTCCAATAATACTAAAGAAAGCCCAAGTTCAAGTGATTAACAAATTAAGTCCAACAAAAGCCCAAGTAATTAACCAACAACCTTAGTTAATTAAAATGATTAATAAACTTAATCATGAATGTAAATAATACTTGAAAATATTATTCGTGTATGTCTCGGATGTCACAAAGACGTTTCGGGCAATTAAAGTCAAGTACGTTTAGTCATGGCAACATATAAATATAACAACATACATTCGTTAAATCACAAGTATTAATAATAATAATTATTAATAATTAACGTTGGAAAAACCAGGGTCGTTACAATAATAATCAGAATGGTTGTTTAGTATCATCACCGCTTTACTTTGGTGGTAAAACCGTAAAATACAACCATATTCATCCAATATGTTTTCCACTGTAGAATAGTTGTGGCAACATGCACTTCCTTTCATAGATCTCTTGTATTTGTAACTGCTATGCAAATAATGGTTTACTTTAATTACGATAAGACCATGAATAACCCTGCCTGTGACGTCACAGGCAGACTGTTCACTAATTATAATGTAGTATATTTATCTCCACGTGTATTCTCAATCGCACCCTCTCCTGATCAATTCGTGTGCAACAAGATTAGTGGTGAACAGGCAGACAACCTTGAAAAATTATTTTCGGAATCGGAAGTTCTTGATGCTATTAAGGAGTGTTGTGGATCGAAGGCGCCGGGCCCAGACGGTTATAATCTCAACTTCTACATTCGTCATTGGGATGTTATTAAGCACAACTTATTAATGGCTCTCAATTGGTTCTGGGAACACTGCGAGATTTCCAACGGGTGCAATGCCTCTTTCATCACCCTTATCCCTAAGAAAAATGATCCGATGGGCCTAAATGACTATCGACCAATAAGTTTGATTGGAAGTTACTACAAGATCCTTGCAAAGGTCCTCTCTATTCGATTGAGAAAGGTAGTCCCTAATCTAGTCGGTGAAGAACAAAGTGCCTTCTTAAAAGGGAGGTTTATTCTTGATGGAGCTTTAATTGCTAACGAGGCCATTGACTATCTTTGTAAAAATCGGAAGAAAAGTTTGATATTCAAGGTGGATTTCGAGAAGGCCTTTGATAGTCTTAGTTGGGAATTCTTAATGGAAATAATGCAAAGAATGGGGTTCGGTGCTAGATGGAGACAGTGGATATTAGCATGTCTTAAGTCGGCCTCTATTTCCGTTCTTGTTAACGGATCCCCTACCAAGGAATTCAAACTCGAAAGAGGCGTTCGACAAGGGGACCCTCTTTCTCCTTTTTTGTTCATCATTGCAGCTAAAGGTCTCAACTTGCTAACCAAAAAAGCTATTAATTGTGGACTTTACAAAGGTGTTGAGATTGGGTCAGATAAGGTGTTACTCTCACATCTCCAATACGCGGACGACACCATCTTTTTAGGAGAGTAGAGTAGACAAAACTTTTGCCATCTCATGAAACTGTTAAGTTGCTTTGAAAGAGTGTCGGGTCTCAAAATTAATTACCATAAAAGTCTCATTTTCGGGGTTGGTGTGGTTAAAGACGAGGTGGATTCTATGGCTCTTCGAGTTGGTTGTAAAGTAGGCGAATTCCCTTTCACGTATTTAGGCTTGCCGGTTGGTCGTAACATGAATCGGGTTGAAAGTTGGAAACCCGTGTTGGAGAAATTTAAGGCAAGGCTCGCGGATTGGAAGGCTAAAACGGTTTCTTTTGGGGGAAGGTTAACGCTTGTCAAATCGGTTCTTAGTAGTTTACCTCTATATAATTTATCTCACTCTTTCGTGCCCCTTCGAGTGTCATAAAAAATCTTGAGAGTATTAGACGTGATTTCTTTTGGGGCGGGTCGGGCGAGGGGTCTAAAATGGTGTGGGTCAAATGGGAGGACTCTCTTTTACCGTACGGTGAGGGTGGTCTTAACATTGGTTCACTTCGTGGCAAAAATCTAGCCCTCTTAGGGAAATGGATTTGGCGTGTCAAAACTGAACCTGCCTCCTTGTGGGTCTCGGTTTTGAAGAGTATTCATGGATCAGCCGGGCTGCTTATCCCCAATGGGCCTGGAGGCCCAAAAGGGAGAGGTGGTACTTGGCTTAACATTATTCGTGCAGGTATTTCTATCAATAAAACAGGGCTGGACTTTGGCGGCTCTTTCATCAGGCTAATAGGTGATGGTGCAGACACCAAGTTCTGGACAGATTCGTGGTTACATGGTGCTCCCTTAAAAGACACCTACAAACGCCTCTATCATCTTGATGCTGATCAAAACGTGACGGTCAACGGTAGACTTCAATGGAGCAATGACTCATGCCATCAGACTTGGAGCTGGTCGAGACCGCCTACAGGACGTGCTTTGGAAGAACTACATCAGCTAACTAACTCTATTAATTTGTATTGTAAAAGTAACAGGTCGGGCGACTCTTGGTTCTGGACTTTATCTTCAAATGGGATCTTCACTACAAAAAAACTTGCGGGGCTAATTGATAATCAAATGATTACGAATAACAGATACCGAAGTAAAACATTGCGAAACAGTTTGGTGCCAGGTAAGTTAGAAATTTTTATTTGGAGGGTGCTGAAGAAACGTTTACCAACGCGTGTGGATTTAGACAAAAAGGGAATTGATTTGGATTCGGTAAGGTGCCCGATGTGTGATGATGGATTAGAGACAATCGATCATGCCTTGTTTCTTTGTCGACATTCGTTAGAAGTTTGGGATAAAGTATATAAATGGTGGGGGTCTGAATTCGGTCTCAAATCTCAGTACAAATGAGGCCTTTCGTGGAAATTGTAATCGTTCAATGACTCCTTTGGGCTCGAAGATTTGGCAAGCTACGGAATGGGCGTGTGCATACCAATTGTGGCGGAATCGAAATCTCAAAGTTTTTTCGAAGAAAGATTGTTGCGGTTCTACGACGTTATTGGATATACAAGTAAAGACTTTCGAATGGATCTCCAACCGGGTCAAGAATCTAAAAATCGAATGGCTTAATTGGCTTTCAAATCCTTATGTTTACATTGTTTAGTTTAGGCTGACAGAATTTTCGGATTTTCCTTTGTATTGTTGCATCCTCGGCAACTTTGTTTCCTGTTTCTTTCGATGTAATTGGGTTTGGACTCCCTCCAAAAGTCCTTCGAGTTTTTCTGATAATGATATGTTTGCTTTTCGAAAAAAAAAACATTTTCGTTATTTTTTTTAACAATCTTCTTTACTAAACCCTTGTACAGTCACATTTGTCATAAAAATGCAGTTGTTAGGTGATGAAGTAAATAGTTTCCTTTTATTTCCACTTATCTCGAAAAGAAATTGTATATTTGATATTATTAAACTCTACTTATTTCGATGGCTAAAAAACATAGGTCATTTAGTTTCAATTTGAAACTTATAGCTTCAAAAGGCGTTGTAATGTTTTCTCTCTTAGCGCCTTGCTAGGGAGCGTGTTTTAATAAATTTCCAGACGTTAAAAAAAATGGGAGAATCATCAACCTCCTACACCTTCATTTTTTGATGGTTCAATTTCGTACCGCCAACGCACTCAAAAGTGACATCGTCTTCTCGAGCAGATCTCCAAGGCCTAAGACACTTCTTCTCGCATTTTTGTATGCAATTAATCCCATTCTCAACCTAGTATGAATAAACGACATTCCTTTTCCCTAATTATCAATAGACATTCTAATTTCTATTCAACAAGTTAATCCCATAATTATCTCATATCTATTATATAACAAAATCTTTGTAATTAATCCATCATCCATATCTATCATTTTGTATTTGGTTATTCTAATTATACGTGACAATCAAGACTCATACTCATACTTTAAAAGATGGCCCCCCATGGGTCAATCATTTGTGTCCGACGGTTCTCGAGAAAACAAATGGAATGGATTCAATATAGACTCATCTTTAGACCATTAATATATTGAAAGGTCCATCTAAACCTGTTGAAACCCGTTTTCAACCTTTTTTAATATAGAAACTTAAAAAAATAAATATAAAAACGCTAAAAAATTAATAATAACCAAAAAATTAAAAACATAAAAATTAAAAAATATATTTTTTATAATAAAACTTTTAAAAAAATTTAAAAATTATTTTCTCAAGAAGAATTATTTATATATTCCTTTTTTGAAAATTATTTTTTAAGATTTTTTTTTAAATCATTGTTTTTTTTTTTTTCAAAAAAGAATTGTCTTTTCTAAAAATTAATCTACGATTTTTTTTTTCAATTTTTCTTTTTTAAAAAAATATAAAAAAGGAAAAAGAAAAAAAAACAAAAACACCATTTTTATTTCTTGATTTTCGATACCGGTGTCTTTCTTCCAATGGCGACTAACGCCGTTAACAAATTTTGTGAAAAGAGGATTAAAAAAATCTTTGATCATAGCTATTGATGAGTGTAAGATTATTAATGAATTGCTCGAGTGTGTAATGAATGTAAGATTACTGATGAATTCAACAACTGTGTAATTTGTGTAATGAGCGAAGATGCATTAACACATATATATAGTATAAAATAATATCCAACTGTATGGAACCTTTGATTTTTGGGCGAAAAGAAACTATTCAACTTACCTCACGACTGCACTTTTGATGACAAAAGTGATTGGAAAAGGGTTTAGCAAAGAATTTTTTTTTGGTTGGACCAAGCAAATCAGTCTTCCTGAATTGGAAGAGCAAGGGAGAAAATCCGTGAAAGAAAAATTAATGATTCATATAAATCACGTAGCGGGAAATGTCCCTAATAATTCCAAGGTCCATAGACCTAAGAAATGTATTCTATTCTATTTCAGAAATTCAACTTTTGTGATTGTATTATTCGAATTGTTTGTGATCCACAGTGTATCTATTTCTCTTTCTACTGATTTGATTGTGATGATTTTACATCTTAATTGTTAAACAGCTCAACCGAAGAAACAATTACAACAACAATTGCGTTCTTCTCCGAAACCGTCACCGTCACCGGTACCTTCTTCAATCTTACCGATAAAACCGAAACTGCCTCCGGCGCCGCAACTGAATGAGTTGTTTCTCTGGCCGTTTCTTCTATCTGTTAATATTTCCGTTGGAGGTATATGTATAGGTAAAAGGTAGAAGGTTTTCCCTGTTCGGGCTACCCGGAAGGGCGAGTAATCCGACCCCATACTCTGATGTACGCAGTCCAGCAGGATTAATCCATGGCTGTTTCCAACCCTTCCTTGGCCACCATTAAATATTCATCCCATACGGGATTCGAACATGAGACCTCTTGCAAGGAGCTCAAGGCCGCAACCACTGGGCTATCTAGTGATGGTTGTTGGAGGTATATGTATATTTATGCAAAATTTTATGTATATATACTGTTTAAAGGATTTGAAATTGTTAGTATCATTAGTAGTTAGATGCTATTATCATTAAAATGATTGTATATCAATGTGTACCTGTTGAACGAAAAGAAGATTAATCTAGGTTTTTCAATTTGAACATCTATTAGATCAACTTTACAAGTCACTGTACTTGAATTCGTCACATATAATTATATATGAATCTGTTATATTATCGAATGACTAGCTAAAACTGATGAGTTGTAGCGGATACATGTGGCATTTTATTGTTGTGTTTCTTCTTTAATCTGAAAGGACAAGGTTTCCCCTGAGGAGGGAGAATAATCTTACTCAGATGTACTCGGCCAAACGAGGTTATCATGTAACCATGTCGATCCTTTTGCAGCCTATCTTTTTGTGAGAACAAAGAAGGAGGATAACATTCAGGAAGAGATGGCATCGGTTAGCCCAACTCCCACTTCTGACATTTCCCCTGCTTTGGTTGCTGTTATGGAACCAGTGAAAGAAAATGAACTGATAGCATCAGATCAACAACACGAGCTCTTTAAGTGGTAATTGGAGGGAAAAAAGAAACTAGACCCAAAGAATCCCAACTAGAAAAAGGAAATTGATGAAGAAATAACCATCTTAAAACAGTTAATCCGAGTAAAATCAGTTCCATCTTTGTAACTGCAGGTTAGTTTCTTTCAGTTACGATTAATCGTACATCTAGTTGCCATTTCGATTTCGGTTGAGATGCTGGTATTATTGTATCCAGGAAATAATGACTATTGTTTGCTTGCCATGATTCTTTTACAAGTCCATGATTATACTTTTGATAATGACAGTCATATGCAGGTGAAATGGATAGGGTCTCATGTTACATCGAGTAATTTTTGCAGTGTGTATTGAAACATGGCTGCAAAACAGTTAAGATTTTATAGGGTATTTTAGCTTGAACATGACCCCATTTTGTTCATGTCAAACTTCTATTCGGTCTATTATCATCCAAACCCGACCCAGTCACAAACTAACACTTAGATTAGAAGAAGGGTGGGAGCAGGTCTAAAATGAAGCTTAGTTTAAGGGTGGATTGCCTCTTTAATTGAATGGCTCAACTGAATGATGAACATTTAGTGAAATGATGCTAGTCGTTCAACAATTTGTGCTGTGAAGCATTCAAAGTTGAATTATTCTCTTAACCATTAATTAAACATCTCCATTTCCTCTAATATCCACCTTAAATTATATTCAAAACACTTATTAAACAATTATATTCCTTCATTTATTAAGTTATAAGGTAAATACATTGATTTTACATCAAAAAACTTATCAAATAATTATATTCCTTTATTTATTAATTTATAAGGTAATAATTGATTTTACGTCGTTCATAGAGTTCATTCAACGTGATTATCAAACTAATTATTGTCGTTCAGATCAAAATTCATTTAGAACTTTTGAATCATTTAAATTCTAAACCATTCGACGCTTAATTATTCTGTTTTGTCATATGCACCCCAACTTGGCCAAGTCACGTAGTTTGTTGCCCTGGTTAAAACATGTCAGATTAGTCGCAAAAACCTAATGAACCAGTCAAAATTTTCATCGTATCCTTATGTGTTGAAAGCTAATTGTATGATAGTTCTCAAAAATATCCCACTGCTTGTATGGCATAAGTATGTTGATGTGTAGTGGATGTTTCATGTTTGTAATTGACATTGATATTTGGTTCAATGAGAAAGGTTTCAACTACATGAATATTATACTCTTAAATAAATTTGTAGCTTTAGTACATTAATTAATAATTAAAGGGATTTGCTAGCAAATGGGTTCTGGGTATGTTCTTATACTTTGTCCTTTGTATAAAATATAAAGAAAAGTTTGGGTTGTTAATAATATCTCTTGAAAGTGAAATCCCTAAGTGATCATATATCATATTGAGAATGATATATCCACCCAAGAAATAAAGGGGTTCATAATAAAAGACAGTCAAACCAAAGAAGCTGAATACATTAAAAAAAGAAAAAGTGTAGGAACAATATTCATTGCCATGGTTAGTTTAACAATTTAAGGGTGTACTTTTATTTGCTTTAAAAATGTCCACAGTATATTCATACAATTTGAATATAAGGGATAATAGTCAATAGTCTCCCTTGATCACGATAGGTCAGATCTTGTATGTGTGTTTGTTATCAAGCAGAACCAAGGTTGAAAATTGCGTGAAACGGAGTCGAGATGGTTGGGACCTTAAAGAATTGAGACTTGATCGAGATAGACGTTGACCAAAGTTGACTTTCAAATATATATTTATATACATATTTTAAAACCAAATCTTTCCTTAACAAATCTGTACCTATAATCCTTGTCACTTTTATTTTATAAAAAAAAAAAAAAAATTCAAACTAAAATACGGTAATTCGACTGATTTGTCTTACCGACTTTTCGACTTTTGACCGACTTTTCCCATCTCTGGCCAACTTTTGACTAATATTTACCATTTGTACTTTTGTATTTTTGACCGACCGACTTTCCTACCTGGTTTTAATCAAGTTACCGAGAGTCGACCCCTGATGTCGATAATGCCTGGAATTACTGGTATACGTGTTCATGTTCATACGAAATGTGAACTAAACCACGTGGCATCTAGACAAGTTTTTTTAGTGACGAACAAGCCGACGTCTGTAATAGTATAATATACAAAGGATTTGGTAAAAACAGTCAACAATAGTATAGTACTCTGCCTTGTGTTTGCCCTTGTTTAGATATCAAGAATATGTCCACTTTAACTAGTACGAAGACCTTGAACTCCAAATCTCATGATCAGAGTAGACTAAACCATGATAACCCAGATAGAATTGATATCTAACTTCTAAGCTTTTGGGTGGCCATTATTAGTAATATTAATAATTGATAATTTATAATCTAAAGCAACTGGCACATACAATCATTTCCTATATTTATGTGTCCAGTGTCCAAATAAATAATATAAAGGTTAACACATATTTCATGCTTGTATGTGTAGTTCGAATAAACTATGTTTGCCTAAACACATTGTAAGATAGTAAATCTGTGCATCGTCAACTTAATAGCTCCTAAGCTAACGATACACATTTGTTAGCAGCGGCGGAACTTGAATCCAACCACAGGTGGGGCGAAACTAGTGACAGGGGGTAAACATCAAAAAAAGCCAAGAATTTTTTTTTAGTGTAAATTATTTTTTCCCCAAATTCAGGTGGGTCAGATATCCTCTTTGGGTTACCGCATGTTTCGCCCGTTGTGTCTATGTAGAGGTTGAAGTTTGGATCCGAGATCCTAATTTAACTAAGGACGATGAGGAGCTATACATCAAAATGGTATAAAGTATCTTGTTGGTTTTATGACACAATCGAACTTTAAAACTATAATAACAAATTTAGTTCATATTTTCTCATGAGTGATGAATTTGGTATAATTAACTTACAAAATGATCATGTAACTTTATCATGTAATTATGTGTCTCTAATTTAATTTAAAATAATAAATAATAATGAAAGAAAAAGAGACTCTTGTAAAGTTCGGCTGGATCGATGAACTCTGTGTTGTATGATATAAATGATTAATACTCGTGGGCGATGATGAGCAGTATGTGTACTATTGTGTAGCCATTTTCATTATTTGATTTACTTCATTTTTCAGTTATATATGATTATTTATTTATTTAATGAGATTTTCACATGAAAGCACTTTGTTTAAACCCCACTACCCATCATGCCTACGTGGGGGACTTATTCAACCTACAAATTCTCTTTTCTATTTTACAGTTCTTGTTCAAAAACTAACATTATTAATTGTTCACCTCCCCAAACATTATGGTCTCGGTTGCTTTATTTTGTTATAAGTGTATAGGGTGGGCGACTCGGTTGGAGTTGACGTCGACATATGACGTTTTCTAGTTTCGAGCCTGTCCGATTCTTTGTTTGTTTGTTTCGGTTTGGATCTTTATTTTTCAATGAAGGTCCCGCTTAATATGTATCGTCATTAAAATAAATAATGTAATAATAATATTTTTTTTTAAAATGTATTTTTTTGTCTGTAATCAATAAAATTGATACAGAAAAAAGTACAAATCAATAGTTATACAAAATGGTCCCTTCAGTATCCACAAACCTACACCTTTACACTTTATCTTCTGGTCCTTAGAATTGCATTAAAGTTTGTCTCACCTCGCTCATTATATATATATATATATATATATATATATATATATATATATATATATATATATATATATATATATATATATATATATATATATATATATATATTTATTTTCCATGACCACAATGTGTAATTGAAGAATATAAATATACTCTGTAACTACTTGGTCATAGTTTAAGTGGTCATTAAGTTTTCAATAAAGCAAGAGACTTGCGTTCAATTTTTAGTAACACCTAGGATTGACTTAATTTGGTTCTTGACTAGAGGAGGTGTCAATGTGCGTAATAAAGCAGGAAACCTTGAAACCGATTCAAGGGCACGTCTAAGTAAAACCATCTCCCCTTTACCCCTCAAACGATATGAGAAATGTGTCATGAGTGGATACTTCATAACAGAGATGAAATTGTGTTTTTAATACTATATATTTTATATATTACAAATTTGTGTAATTTAAGTATTAAGTACTTAACATACAACAACATATAAATGGAGTGATTCATTTTATTGGTTAGAAGGATACTTATTTTCCAAAAGTGAGTAATTATTTATAGTGTACAAATAAAATATATGTACATGTTATAATTTTATAAAGACGTTCCTTAGAACCGTTATTAAGGAAAGACAAAATAATTTATTGATAATAATAATAATAATGTGACGACCCGTCCAAATCCATCTGAACGAACACGTCATTCATTGATTTCATTGCGAGGTATTTGACCTCTATATGATACGTTTTGTAAACATTGCATTCTTTTCAAAAGGTACACAATAAATGAATATCAATTTCTATGGTTTCAACGTTTGATGATTTCTACATATAGACAATCACCATAAATAATAGTTTACCATAATACATCCGTTGACAATGAAGTCAAAATAAGATACACGGTGATGATTTTGTGAATGCAAAGTTTTCTTGAATAAAGCATGTATGATTCCATGCACATAGCTTGTATCACATATAAGCAAACATCGGAAGACTTCTAGAAACCTGAGAATAAATATGCTTAAAAGTGTCAACACAAAGGTTGGTGAGTTCATAGTTTTAATGTATCGTATAATCTGTATATAAAGGTGGATCACAAGATTTCAGTTGTTTCATCCAGAAACGTTTATCAAAATATTCTACGAAATTGAACACTCTGGTAACTAAACTTAACGTATATATAATTTGTACCCTTTGCATAATCATCTTAATAATACACGCAAACCAACGTGTACGCTTCTCAAATAGCATACGTCCGTTAAAAGGCTAGCGCTCTAGCTCGGACGGGGATATCAAGCCCTATGGATCCATATACTACTACTCGCGCCCACCAGTTCTTATAACTGGCAGTTACTAGTTACCAGAGCTAAGGGATTTTCGGTTCAAACTCAGTGTAGAATTTAGTATGTACTTGTATCCATTGCGTTTAAAATAAAGTGCATGTATTCTCAGCCCAAAAATATATATTGCAAAAGCAATTAAAAAGGGAGCAAATGAAACTCACCTTAGCAACACATAAGGTCATTCATCAAAAAGTGACCGTAACTCGGAATGCAAGATTAACCGTAGATCTCAACGTATCAATATTGAGATTCAATATTGCAGGAAAGTACGTAGACGCAACAGAGATGATAAATACTAGGTTTGACTTGCGAACAATACCCATGAACATTACCCATAACCTCCATAGCTATAACCCATAATTTTCTTAGTTCTATCCCGTTTGAAGCTTGTTTTGAAAGTGACACGCTCATAACCTCGTCGTAATATTTTATGTATAATATTACTAAAAATATTAAGATTAATAATAATAATAATCTTAATAATAATAATAATAATAATAATAATAATAATAATTATTATTATTATTATTATTATTATTATTATTATTATTATTATTATTATTATTATTATTATAATAAATAAATACTTACGGAGTAATATATGTGTAAAAAAACTCGAGCATAAACATGGTATTTATAGGCATAATTCTTGATTCTGATGCCCATGCGAGTGCATGGGATTTAGTGCAAATCTCATGCACTCGCATGGGTTTTTTGCCTATTTCCCATGCGATCGCATGGCCGTCAGATCCAGCTCACATATTTTTTTGTTTTCTTGTTTGTCGACATAATTAAATATAATATATATAATATATATAATTTAAATAATTAATTATATATTATATTAAATTCATGTGCATAGTTGACTTGTAATTTTCGTTCCGAAGACTCGTACGTTGTCACTCGACTTATGTCCCGGTTCCGATTTCTCGAACGCATTTTCGTACGCTTAGAAAACTCGCAATTTACGTTTTGTGACTCGTACCTTTGTCAAAATATAGTCTTAAATTATCAATAAACTATATCATTCAAAGTGTATCTTAAACTTTCGAGTATTTTGGTCATTTACTTCTATAAATCATTGTCTCGCTATTTGTTGATATATATATATAATAACAAATCATTTTATGACCAAGTTAATATATATTTTCAACATTCATAAACACGTTTTAAATATACGTCGCAAGTTATTCATACAATTAATATTCCAACTTATCATATATATTCAAATGAATATTTAAACCAATAAGTTTAATGTACGGTATTAAACAATTAATACATTGTTACGTTTTCAAGTTATAGTATATATATATATATATGTATCTATATACATATAATTGTTCGCGAATCGTCGAGAACAACCGAAAGGTATTTGAATAGTTCAAAAATTTTGAGATTCAGTTTTACAGACTTTGCTTATCGTGTCGGAAATGTTAATCATACAAAGATTAAGTTTAAATTTGGTCAGAAATTTCCGGGTCATCACAGTACCTACCCGTTAAAGAAATTTCGTCCCGAAATTTGAGTGAGGTCGTCATGACTAACAATAAAAATGTTTTCATGCCGTATATGTGTTGATAAATAGAGTTTTATCACCGTTAAATAATATGGATAAAACAATCCGATTATTCGAAGCGTATGAGAGAAGTTATCGTAAAAGAGTGAAATGAAGAATAGAGATTCGTCTTAACTCTTGACGTATTAACGATTGATTTCCGTAATTTAAGGAATAGAAAATCTTCATAATCTAAATAAGATTTGATTCTTCAAAAATTTAAAGAAATTAAGATTTCTTTTGATTAAATGTGTAATTTTCCTCGATTGCTATGTTTGATATTTCGCTATAAATTGACCTCTTCCGTTTCATTATTTTCATCACTCTTACATCTTCTTCCTCATTTCCTATTTTCAAAAGATTGTAAAAAATGCTTCATCTAGTTCTGATTCTTGATATACTCCTAACTTTCATATCTGTCATTCTTCTTTTTCATCTACCACCGGAGAAAGTTATTTTCTTCTACCATTACCTTGGGGTAATAGTGTTTTTCATTCTCCCGTGTCTTTATATTGCTATACGCATTGATATACACGGTTTATAATTTCGGGTTTGTTATCGGGCTTTATATCTCCCCTTATATTTCAATGTCCCTACTTATGTCTTCTATAATCATTGTCATTCACAGTTAATACTCCCTCCTATTTGCTGCGATTTATACTCCAATTTCTATTTCGGAGCTTTGTCCCTTCGTTTCTTCTTCTTGCGATTAGGCATCTCTTGTAATGGTCCAGAATTCGTAGGTATGGAGTTTTGGATGAACATAGTTAATGTTCCGAGAAGGTAATCGTAATGGTACGATCTTGATTTGTCAAATTATCAGAATATCCGGAAAAGACCGAATCATCAAGAAAAATATTTTCTTGATATGTTTAGAGGTTAAATAGAATAAAAGAGTTATGTAACATGGTTCATGATGAGGGTGTGATATGTGAACCTTTATCAAGTTCCATTAGAAACTCAGCATGACTTACTGTAATATAATCACGTTGATCAAGTGTCATTATATTATACTAACTCATACTTCAGCTCCCAACACCACTTCAAAAATATTCATATTTTAAACTCGAAGGTTTCAGAATTTAGAAACTAAAATAGTTTCTTTTATGATGTTACACAGATATCGCAAGGATGATAATGCTAAAAACGAACATATATTTCATAGCATTATTCCTCAAGAAAGACAAGCTTTTAGTTGCAATTGTTCTATTTAAAAAGGATATTCGTTTAAATAATAAAAGGTGAAGACAAAAGACAGATTCGACGAATTGAAGACGCAAACAACCAAAAAGCTCAAAAGTACAAAATACAATCAAAGAGGTTCCAATTATTGATAAGAAACGTCTCGAAATTACAAGAGTACAAGATTCAAAACGCAAAGTACAAGATATTAAATTGTACGCAAGGACGTTCGAAAATTCGGAACCGGGACATGAGTCAACTCTCAACGCTCGACGCAACGGACTAAAAATTACAAGTCAACTATGCACATAAATATAATATAATATTTAAATAATTCTTATAATTATTTAATATATTATATTTATTTATAAAACCGTCAGTAAACAAAGAGCCAAACTCGTGTGAGCTGTAAAAGCAAACTCCGCGACTCACGGAGTTTGAAGGCAAAAATGCCGCGAGTCGCGGAGCCCCAATTTCTGAAAATCCCTATAAAAGCAAACGAATTCTGATCGAAAAAATCACCAAAAATATCCATCTCTCTATCTATATCGTATATATTTATATTTATATTTTAATTTTAATTTTAATTTTAATTTTAATTCTAATAATAAGGGTATGTTAGCGAATGTTGTAAGGGTGTAAGTCGAAATTCTGTCCGTGTAACGCTACGCTATTTTTAATCATTGTAAGTTATGTTCAACCTTTTTATATTAATGTCTCGTAGCTAAGTTATTATTATGCTTATTTAATCCGAAGTAATCATGATGTTGGGCTAATTACTAAAATTGGGTAATTGGGCTTTGTACCATAATTGGGGTTTGGATAAAAGAACGACACTTGTGGAAATTAGACTATGGGTTATTAATGGGTTTTATATTAACTAAACAATACCTTGTTAATTTAATATACAAACTTATAATTCGACGTATTTATATATAACCACATACGCTTGACTGGGTACGGTGGGCGGGATATCTATAAATACCAATAATTATTCATTTTACCGGATACGAAACTGGATTAATAGTTAATAGACTTGTTGAAACAGGGGTGAATTACATTCAAGGGTAATTGGTGTAATTGTTAACAAAGTAGTAAAACCTTGGTTTACACGCAGTCGATAACTTGGTGTATTCATTAAACAAAGTATTAAAACCTTGTTACAATTCGAATCCCCAATTAGTTGGAATATTTAACTTCGGGAATAAGAATAATTTGACGAAGGCTTTCGCTCTTTATATTTATGACTGATGGACTATTATGGACAAATCCGTATGGACATATTAAATAATCCAGGACAAAGGACAATTAACCCATGGGCATAAAACTAAAATCAACACGTCAAACATCATGATTGCGGAAGTTTAAATAAGCATAATTCTTTTATTTCATATTTAATTTCCTTTATTTTATATTTAATTGCACTTCTAATTATCGCATTTTTATTGTTATTGTATTTAATTGTACTTTTAATTATCGTACTTTTTAATT
This sequence comes from Rutidosis leptorrhynchoides, assembly GCF_046630445.1. Classification (NCBI taxonomy): domain Eukaryota; kingdom Viridiplantae; phylum Streptophyta; class Magnoliopsida; order Asterales; family Asteraceae; genus Rutidosis; species Rutidosis leptorrhynchoides. The sequence continues at coordinate 321,031,189 of NC_092342.1, read as the reverse complement.
ATCGCAAGTTTATTTTATCGCACTTTTATTATTCGCAATTTCATTATTGTTATTTACTTTACGCTTTAATTTAAGTCTTGTATTTATATTTATTATTTTACATTTGGTTTTAACTGCGACTAAAGTTTTAAAAATCGACAAACCGGTCATTAAACGGTAAAAACCCCCATTTATAATAATAATAATATTACTTATATATATATATTTGTATTTTTATAAAAGTAAACTAATATAGCGTTAAGCTTTGTTTAAAAAGATTCCCTGTGGAACGAACCGGACTTACTAAAAACTACACTACTGTACGATTAGGTACACTGCCTATAAGTGTTGTAGCAAGGTTTAAGTATATCCATTCTATAAATAAATAAATATCTTGTGTAAAATTGTATCGTATTTAATAGTATTTCCTGTAAAAATATAAACTATTTCGTATACACCTCGCGAAACATCAAGTATTTTTGGCGCCGCTGCCGGGGACACTCTTAAACGCCGGAAGCGCAACGCTAATATAAAAAAAAAGATTTTTATTTTTAGTTTACTTTTATAAAAATACGTTTTTGTAAAAATACGTTTTAAATATTCGAAAATATAAAAAGAAAAACAAAAATATAAATATTTTTAAGATTTTGTTAAATATTTAATTTTTATAAAGTTTCTTTATTTTTATATAAGTTTTATTTAAGTATTTTGTTTTTATTTAAAACATAAAAAAAATTTTTAATATATATAAATCTAGCTTTAAGATTTTTATTTATAAAATTATAAAGTAATTCTATTTTTATTTAAGTTTTAAATATAAGTTTTTATTATACACATATTTTTTTTTATATAAACAGAAAAATTAAAAACAGAAAAGAAGAAAAAAAAATAAAAAAATAAAAACGCGTCAAATTTTAAACAAGCTGTCAATTGAATTTCTGAACCCCGCGACTCGCGGGGGTTTGCTGCTTTAAATACCGCAACTCGCGGAGGGGATCTGACACGCGACAGAACCCTAATTCTGCATTTATTACGGGTAATTATTAATTATTATTATTATTTAACCCTAATTATTATTATTATAATTAGTTTTATTTTAAGTTTTACTTTTTATTTATTTTAGTTTTTATTAATATTTTGTTTAATTAGTTTAATTAATTTATAAAATTAGTAGTTTTAATAAATAAATAATATAAAAATAATATTTTTATAAAAATTGTACTTTTTACAACTTTTTGTATATTTTTATATTTTATCCCTTTTTAATCGTTTTAGCGTAATATTTGTATTTTTAGCTCATATTTAGTTTTAAACTTAGTTTTTGCAATAGTTATTTTTACTTCTAGATTTTTAGGCTTTGCCGTAAAATCCCTTAAGTGCTTTTTCTTTAGACTAAGATTTAGGTGCTTTAGAATTTTGCGACACCTTTTTAAGATTTAGTTTCTTTTTAAGTTATTTCCATTTGGGATTTAGTTTTTATTGTAAGCTTTAATATTTTTAGACGACTTTTACCTATGTATCAATTATCATTCCAATTAGTAATCTCAATTTGCGATTATAATTTTAAGTTAGTTGTAGTAATAAGGTTAGGTTAGTCAAGTATTTTAAGTTTTATAAGTTTCTTTTATTTTTTCGTCACCTTTTATTTTTCAACCATTTTTCTTTTTCGATCTTTTTCCGACGAACTCTTTTTCTTTCTTATTTCTCGCTATTCTAGTTTTAGGACATAGATTTTTATTCTACTTCTTATCTAAATTTCTTAAAATTACGAAAATTTATTTTAAGTGGTTAAATTAATAGACATCAAAATTTTCTGGTTCGTAGTAATAGTTGGATTTGTAGTGGACCGGGTTATTGGAGCCAAACAGTCCTCAATTATATTGAGACCAAACGAATCCTGCCCCTCTGCTGCATCTTTTGGCTATTCGAAACGTGGGCAAAATCAGAAAAGTCTATTGATTGGATAACTTATTATAATTTTTCTTTCCTTTTAAAAACTAATAGGATATTCAGTGAATGCACCGAGCAAGACGTTCACCACCTTTTGTACGTTCACCACCTGTAACTAGATCAAGACATTTAGCAAATATTACTGCCATTGATTTTTCTTTAGAATCGTCATCCAGTCAACCAAGTACTTCAGTTCAAATTTCCGATAATCCATTTTTTGAACCCGACCTCACAATTGAGAATCCGGAGAATATTCAGGAACGATTCGTAGATCCTGAACCACTAAACTTTCCTCCGGAACCACCAATCATTCAAACAGAGATTGTTGAGGAACGAACCATTAAATCAGAATCCTCTAGTGATTCCGATTCAACAAATTCAATTATGGAGAATCTGGAACCTTTAAGTATGGAAGACCGAATGAGAGCTAAACGCACTGGCCAAGGTCACGCAATTACTCATCCAGACATTAATGCACCAGATTATGAAATCAAAGGACAAATTCTACACATGGTGACTAATCAATGCCAATTTAGTGGTGCACCGAAGGAAGATCCAAATGAACATTTACGTACCTTTAATAGGATCTGCACACTATTTAAAATCCGAGAAGTGGAGGATGAACAGATATATCTCATGTTATTTCCCTGGACTTTAAAGGGAGAAGCCAAAGATTGGTTGGAATTGTTACCTGAAGGGGCGATTGATACATGGGATGTTTTAGTTGAAAAATTTCTTAAACAATTCTTTCCTGCATCTAAAGCCGTAAGACTTCAAGCAGAAATTGTTACGTTTACACAGAAGCCAAATGAAACTCTATATGAGGCATGGACTAGATATGGAAAGTTGTTAAGAGGATGTCCGACATGGAAGAAGATTCTTAAGTTCCTCTCATATTAGGAAGACCATTCTTAAACACGGCTAAAGCAATGATAGACGTGTTCGGTAAGAAACTGACCCTAAGTATAGAGGATGAGAGTGTTACCTTTTCAGTTGATAGAGCAATGCAACAACCACAATCTGCAGATGATACATGTTATTATATTCAAACTATAGATGCACATGCAGAATTATTAGAAGAATTTCCAGAATTACAAGGAACAGGAGAATGTTCTTTAGGAGAAGGTAATGAACCAATTGATGAAGCTGAAATGTTAGCTACACTTATAGCTAATGGATATGAACCAACAACAGAAGAAATTCAAATGCTAAAAGAAGAAGACAGATATCGATACAAATCATCGATAGAAGAACCTCCGAAATTAGAGTTAAAGCCACTTTCAAACCATTTGGAATACGCTTATTTATATGGTGAATCTGAATTACCTGTAATAATATCGTCTTCTCTTACTGAAAATGAGAAATCACAACTCATTTCTGTGTTGAAAGCTCATAAACCAGCCATTGCATGGAAGATTCATGATATTAAAGGAATAAGTCCTTCGTATTGCACACATAAAATCCTTATGGAAGAAGGTCATAAAACGTATGTGCAACGCCAACGAAGACTAAATCCAAATATGCAAGATGTAGTTAAAAAAGAGATTATTAAACTGCTAGATGCAGGTTTGATATATCCAATTTCTGATAGTCCATGGGTAAGCCCAGTTCAATGCGTGCCTAAGAAGGGTGGCATGACTGTCATTACAAATGAGAAAAATGAGCTTATTCCTACTAGGACTGTAACAGGATGGTGTGTATGTATTGATTATAGAAAATTAAATGACGCCACCAGAAAAGATCACTTTCCCTTACCTTTCATAGATCAAATGTTGGAAAGATTAGTCGGAAATAGTTATTATTGTTTTCTAGATGGATTTTCCGGATATTTTCAAATTCCAATAGCACCCGAAGATCAAGAGAAAACCACATTCACGTGCCCTTATGGTACTTTTGCTTACAAACGCATGCCATTTGGACTTTGCAACGCCCCTGCAACCTTTCAAAGGTGTATGATGGCGATTTTTCACGACATGATAGAAGAATGCATGGAAGTTTTCATGGATGACTTTTCAGTCTTCGGTGATACATTTGAATCATGTCTAGTTAATCTGGAACGAATGCTTATTAGATGCGAACAATCAAATCTAGTACTTAATTAGGAGAAATGCCATTTCATGGTTAAAGAAGGCATCGTTCTTGGTCATAAAATTTCAAAAGAAGGAATTGAAGTGGATAGAGCTAAAGTAGATGTAATTGCTAAACTTCCACATCCCACCAATGTTAGAGGAGTTATGAGTTTTCTAGGGCATGCCGGTTTTTACCGACGTTTCATAAAAGATTTTTCTAAAATTGCCACTCCTATGAATAAACTCCTAGAAAAGGATGCTCCATTCATCTTTTCAGATGAATGTATCAAATCTTTTAATATTCTTAAAGAAAAACTCACTAATGCACCGATCATGATAACATCAAATTGGAATCTACCATTTGAACTAATGTGCGATGCAAGTGATTTTGCAATGGGATCCGTTTTAGGACAAAGGATTGAAAAAAGATTTCAACCTATATATTATGCTAGTAAGACATTACAAGGAGCACAAACGAACTATACAACTACTAAAAAAGAACTCCTTGCTATTATCTTTGCTTTTGACAAATTTCGATCATATCTCGTTCTAGCAAAAACGGTGGTCTATACCGACCATTCTGCTCTTAGATACCTATTTTCAAAACAAGATGCTAAACCAAGATTAATCCGTTGGATCTTACTCTTACAAGAGTTTGATATCGAAATCCGAGATAAAAGAGGAGCAGAAAATCTCGCCGCTGATCATCTTTCTCGTCTTGAAAATCCCGAATTAGAAGTTCTAAATGAATCGGCCATACAAGACAACTTTCCTGATGAATATCTATTGAAGATAGATTATAAAGAAATTCCATGGTTTGCAGACTATGCAAACTACTTAGTTTGTGGATTCCTTGAAAAAGGATTATCGTACCAAAAACGAAAGAAATTCTTCAGTGATATAAAACACTATTTTTGGGAAGATCCACATCTGTTTAAAAGTTGTCCCGATGGAATAATACGCCGATGTGTATTCGGAGATGAAGCCAGTAAAATATTAAACCATTGTCACACAGGACCAACAGGAGGGCATTATGGGCCTCAACTAACAGCAAGAAAAGTTTATGATGCTGGATTCTATTGGCCTACAATTTACAAAGACGCACACCTTCTTTGCAAATCCTGTGATGCTTGTCAAAGGGCCGGAAAAATAAGTCAACGTGATGAAATGCCACAAAATGTCATCCAAGTATGTGAAGTATTTGACATTTGGGGTATTGACTTTATGGGTCCATTTCCAAAATCTCATAATAATCTATATATACTCGTAGCCATTGATTATGTATCTAAATGGGCGGAAGCACAAGCTCTCCCAACTAACGATGCCCGAGTTGTAGTCAACTTTTTAAAACGTCTTTTTGCAAGGTTTGGAACACCGAAAGCTTTAATAAGTGATCGGGGTACTCATTTCTGTAATAATCAACTTGAGAAAGTTCTTAAAAGATATGGAGTAACTCATAAAATCTCCACCGCATATCATCCACAAACAAGTGGACAAGTTGAAAATACCAACCGAGCTTTAAAACGTATTCTAGAGAAAACCATAGGATCAAATCCGAAGGAATGGTCCATTAAATTGGAGGATGCACTCTGGGCTTTTAGAACAGCCTACAAAACTCCAATTGGAACCACACCTTTTAGACTTGTTTATGGAAAAGCATGTCATCTTCCAGTAGAAATTGAACACAAAGCATTTTGGGCTTTGAAGACATGTAATCTTGATTTACATGAAGCCGGACGTCTACGATTAAGTCAACTAAACGAATTAGAAGAATTAAGACATGAAGCATACGAAAATTCGTTAATCTATAAAGAAAGAACGAAGAAATGGCATGATAAAAGAATCAGAAGTTCAAAAGAATTTAAAGAAGGAGACAAAGTTCTTCTTTTCAATTCACGATTCAAGCTATTTCCTGGAAAATTGAAATCAAGATGGTCTGGACCATTCATAGTCAAAAGAGTTTTCCCATACGGAACGATAGAATTAATAAATTCAAATGGGATTGAATTTAAAGTTAATGGTCACAGAGTTAAACATTACATACATGGTCCGATGGAAGTTGACAATGAAGTTAATCATAATTTCACCACCCAAGAAAACCTTCAAAATGAAAACATAAATATGTTATCAACAACATATGAAAAATCAAAACTGGAATATAGGGAGGATTCAAATTTTAGTGATGAAGAAGAATTCCTATACAAACCTCCCATTCCAAGAAACGAAGAAAAATGTGAACAAGAAATTCAAATAGAAATGAAAGAACCAAGGAAAGAACACTCGAAAAAGGTTTACAAACCAACTCGACTTACTAAAGCAGGAGACCCGGGTGAATTTATCATTTCTTGCTTACTTAATGATGGTGCTGTATATAATGGACTCGCAGATTTAGGAGCAAGTGCAAATATTATGCCTCTTTCCTTATACAGAAGATTAGGCATGGGTAAATTAAAACCAACCAAAATAAGTGTTCAATCATTTGACCAAACCATTAAACACCCGGTTGGAATAGCAAATAATTTACTTGTTAACGTGGGAAGTTTGACCTTTGTTGCAAACTTCATAGTGATTAATATGGAGGAAAACCTTGATATTCCTCTAATTCTAGGTCGCCCATTTTTAGCAACCACCGAGGCATTCATTGATATAAGAGAAGGTAGAATGACACTTAGGGATGTTGATACATCGATCACCTTTGTGAACCGAAAGTTTAGATCTCCACAAACCAAAACTGTTAGACCAATAAAAACACATAAGTGTGGGGAAGATGAAGAAACACTTAATGATGATCCAATCACAAAGAATGCCGTTGATGATACGAAATTAGATGAACCTATTTTTAACAGTTTAACGAAGAAACTTTATAAACGGATTCACGATGCTAAGATTAAAGGAAACTTTAAGTTATATAACCGATTAATATCCAATTTATCGTCAAAAGAAAAGGCAATGTTAGTTGAATTTGTGAAAGTTACGGAGGAAATCAACAAATGGATTGAAGTAAAAGTCAAAGATATACAAGTTGTTGATGATTCAATTGAAAATAATGTTAATCACAATTTCGACACCACAGCTAACTAAGTGTGGGGAGAATCAAGTCTTTAAAGGATAATATGTATTTCTGTTAGAGTTAGATTATCTGTTTTCGTGTAGTTCTCGAAAATGGAATCCTAATGGTCTTTCCCTAGCAGACCCTAAAGAACTAGTCTTCTCCCCCCATTCTGAATTTTTATTTTTTTTAGGTTTTTACAAAATGAAGACTGCCTGTGAACTAAACCATGGTCTAATGCTACACGCTTTGATCACTAAACGTAATAATGACACACTTCCGAGTGAAATAGTATCAGTAATCAGAGAAAGAATGGACGGAGTTAGAAAAGAATCCAGATGCGAAGATAATAAGTTACAATTTGGTAAAGGAAAATCAAAATCCGCAGCAAAAAGAAGAGCACGACACCTAGAAAGATGTCACAAATGCGGAAAATGTTCACATGGAGGTAAATGTTCAAATAATCAAACCTATTCAAACACCGAATTTGTTACTTTATGCAGAGACGGACCGTTCATATGTTTAGAAGAAAAGACATTGAATGCTCGAGGTTACGCCTATGTAGCTATGGAAAACCAATCAAACCGACTATCTTATGAATGGGATAGATCATATAACTAAGAAATCTATTTCACAGGTATGTTTGTATAGTTTTTATTTCTTTATTTTTATTTTTAACCTTTTGATAATAAACGCTAATTTGTTCGCTAAAAAGTATTAAATTGGTATTAAATAAAATTAGGTTTGGCGACCGAAACTATTGATATCATTCAAAAATTTATTACATCACTGCGAAATTTAACGTTTATTCTTAAGGTATAAATATCTTTAATCAATCAACTCAAAATATTTCAAAAATTCGTCATGAGTTAAATTAGGTCTTGGAACCGAAATTACTTTACCAAAAAGAGGGGCGCATATTTTTGATAATATTTGATTGATTAAAGTGGGATAAAAAGCCAAAAAGATTTTTAATTTTATTTTTACCATGTTTTTAAAATTAATATATAAATCTTAAATTAATATTGTAAACTTTGTAAAAATAATATATTTAAAATTGTAAATATTTGAAAAATTAATATAAGTTTGGTGTGAATTTATAATATAAATTTTTAAATTAAGTTTGGTGTGAATTTTTTATTTTTAAAATATGAATTTTTAATTTTATGCATTTCAAATTTTAAGTTTGGTGTGAATTTTTAATATTAATTTTGAATTTTATATTTAAATTGTGTGAATTTAAAAATAAAAATTTACTTTATCTCATTAAATTAAAAATATGATTTTTAAAATTCGTCGTAAGTTGAAGACTAGGTCTTTGAACCGAAATTGCTTTACCCGAGGGAGGGACGAGAACTTTTATTATCATTATTTTTAATCTTATTGAATTAAAGTATGCCAAAAACATTAAAAAACCCAAAAATCTTAGCTTTTAAAACAATCGCTACAAAAAGACAAAGTTTAAAATTTTGTCGAAGGACGGACTAGGACATCAATCCGAAACGACCTCGTCCTAAATAACAAGGGAAACAAAATTTTAAAATTAATTACTTAATTGTTTTAATTAATATAAGATGTTAAAAAAAAAAAAAAAAAAAGCAAACTCCGCGACTCGCGGTGTTTGAAGGGTAATTCACCGCGAGTCGCGGGAGGACCGAAAACCAGAAAAAAAATATACTGATCGAACAGCTCAGTCCCAACCCACCAAAACAGAAAACACTGCGAAAACACTCTGAAAAAACTCGAAAAATACACCCCCAAAATCACAATTTTTAACCGTTAATCATCAAATCTTTTACTAAAATCATGTTGAGAAGGATGCTATCAAGGAATTACTCAAGAAAAACGGTAAATTTCTACACCTAAACACCATTTAATCCGAAAATTAGTGTTCTTGAGCAATTTTTTCCCCAATTTGATTTTGATGCTTTTTAGTGTAATTATGCTTAAATTGTTTATGTATTATGCTTGTATAACCTAGATTGATGCTATTTAACATGATTAGAAGCCTTAAACTTTAAATTTTGAGTAATCTAGTGTTTGTGTTCTTGAACAAATTTTGGGCTTTTTGATATAAACAGGTTATGGCCGATTTTTGTCATGAATTGTTGCTAAATTAAGTAGTGTAACATGTTTAGGTAGTTAAATGATCCAAACTTTGAGCCTAAACATGATTTTGGGAATTAAAGTGGACTTTTTCAAGTCTAAAATTCATGAACTTGATTTTTGAAAGATAATGCCATTTGAAACTTGTTTAATTGCTAGTAATGATTATTTTGACATGTTATTTGAGTTGAATGCTTATGAACTTGGCGAACATTTCCGTATATGCTTATTTGAAAAAGTGTAGATTTGATAAAAATGTGAAAATGAGCTTAAGTTTGATATAAATTGATCATGTCATTGTAATTATTTTGATTGATGATTTTGCTGACACTAATGCATATTTGGATGCACAAAAATTGTGTTTGATGTGTTTTGCAGACTGAAAGGGGTGAATCTTCATCCCAAGCTCGCAATGCTCCTGCTGAGAATGCGGAACAACAGGAGGTAGATAACTACTACAAGCAAGATATACCTCATCCAGTCATGATATTTTCTGATATGCACTTGGAAGATTTGCATCCGAACCTGAGATTTGACATACTTTGGATAGATTATCCAAAATATCAAAGGGGTTTGCATACTCTTCATTCCAAAGTTGTTGAGGTACCTAGGGTCATAGAATGGGGACCCTTAGAAGCTGTAGAATTGGCCGGGCCAATTAGGGAATTACTTGTACAGAGGTATGGTAATTCTACTTTTAATGACTGGGTACGTTTATTCACCATGCTTAGACCTGTATATAAAGTATGGTGTGAAGAATTGTTATGTAGTATAGAATTAAACGATCGGGTAGCTAGTTTAACCGATCGATCTTTTATTAGATTTTTGTTAGGAGGTTCGATGCGCCACATGTCTTTACTAGACATGGCTCAGGCTTTACGTATATGTACGCCTGAGGAGTTAGCATCTGCCGATTGTAGAGGGTTGATACTAAATGGTAGAAAGATAGATGAAAATTTTGATACACACGGTGTGTGGAGTCAAATGACAAGCCATCACCGTTTCAAAGGGGGAAATTACTCTTATTTGGATATAGATAGAGCTGAATTAAGAGTGATTCATAGGTTTTTAGCTAATTCGATTACACAAAGAGGTAAGAACAAGGAAAAGGTAAATGAACAGGATTTGTTTTACCATATGTGTATTCGAGACCCACAAAGCGCTGTAAGTATACCTTATTGTGTGGGTTATTATTTATCAGCTATGGTTAGGGGGATGAGACCGCATAGCATAATAGAAGGTGGTATTTTTATTACTTTGATTGCTGAATATCTCGGTGTGGATATAAGTCGGGGGGGATTATTAGTCGAAGAACCAGAACCCCGCGATACTATAGGTTTAAATGTATACCATGGTGCGAAAGTTTTGAAGAGGCGAAATAACGCCGCAGTACAATACCATGGTAGACATCCACAGGTTGAGAGAAACCAACAGCAAGGTAATGTAGGAGGGGGAAATGAGATGCAAGAAATGCAAAGGTTTATAGCTTCACAGGAATACGAAAATGCTAGACAGAGAGCATTTGAAGATTGGTAAGTTCATCAGAACCAAATCATAGCTCATTGCCTACATATAGGTAGAAACTATATTCCTACACCAAAACCCATATTCCCTCCCTGGTCTATTGAGATGCAACCACCGTATCTTACGTATGACCCTGTCGAAGCATTTTATAGCACCTATGGTTATGCTTGGAACCCTTATTGGTACCAGTATCATCCCTAGTCTACTTAGTTTTATTTATTTTGTAATTTGTAATATTGATACGTTTAATACTTATGTTAATATTGTAATAGTTTTTATAATTTTCTAACTTTTATTCCTAGATTTTAATAATTTTTGAATGTGGGGTAATATACCAAACTTCAAAAATATGTATATATGTTTGCAGTTTATCTTATGTACACAACAGGGTAAAACAACGCATTTTCAAAGACTGGCATTAAGTTCAGCAAAAGCAACTAATTTTGACGACAAGATGCAAAATATATGTGAAATAACAACGAGACGGAATGAACGAATGATGTGCACCATTTATCATTCAGCAAACAAACGCCAATATATTTGGAAACTTTGGTAAAATTTAATCAATTTCACACAAATCACCCTCAATAATTTAAATTGTTACTGATTTCTTGCAAATGAGGGCATTGCAAGATCTTAAGTGTGGGAAGGGGTTAAATTCTTTCGGATTTTAAAATTTTTATCTTAAACACTTGGTTACCATTAAAAATACTAGTAAAGCAGTAGTTGTATTAGAATCTAGTGCTCTCTGATAATAAAGAACAGCCCTAGTCTTATATACTGACTACCCAATTCTAGTAAAATTTTACAAAATTTTCAATTAAATGAACTCAAAATCATGTTTATACATATTTATGAACGATAAAACTAGGTTTTAACACCAAAATTATTGTAACCTCGGAAAGGACATAAATTGAGAAACAAACCAAAATGTTAAAATTCATTTAAAATGGAATAGAGGACGATAAAAAGGAAAATAAAAGCCAAGTGTGGGAAAATTTACCAAGTTATCTTAAACATTTATCACATATTTTTGTACAAATAACTGAAAATACTTTTGCTTTGGACTAAACTAAACTGTTTTACCCGATGAAAGAAAAGAAGAGATGGATCTACACGATGAATCAATTCCATCATTAAAAGGAAGTAAAGTCTTCCGAAAAAGACACGCGCTTCTTGATTTAGGTCATGAAGTTGTCGTCCAGACCAGCTGTAGGTTGACGAAAAATCTAGAAAAGTCATCACTAAAATCAGCAGGAAATCCACGGACCTCAGCATTAAACAGGGTCGCCAAGTGGTCAGATTTATCCTAACCATGAGAAGGATTTATCTCGTAAAATGGGGGGGCACCATGAAAATTAGCTGGATAAGACTAATAAATCAGATCCCCAGAAAGGATAATCTCCTTAAAAGATCAAAAATTAGCTTTTAAGCCTGATATTACTCAATCCTAGAGATTGACCTTAAAGATTGAGAATTACAAACTCATGGAATTCAATGATATCTAAACTCGAGCTTGAACGAGAAAATATTTTGATTAAAATTACAAACCGATTTGTTTTCTGAAAACCCTATTTTCAATGCGTTCATTACCATTGAACGTAAAATCCTAGGAATTCACCTGGAATTCATTAGGTCACCTGAACCAAATCGGGTATCAACCGTAAGAACGGTGGTTGCATAGCATGGTCAAAGACAAGACCTTGTGCCAGACCGAAAAATTATAAGGGTGAGCTTTACTATTGCTCCTACCAAGGATAGTAATTGCGTCCGACACGTTATAGACCATAATCAAATACATGTCATTAGACATTGCCTTAACAGTTGCTTGTTCAAACGCTTTCCTTTACAACCGGACGGTAGTTTACCGAAAAGTAATATACGGGACAAGTAAACTGGACGTGTTGCTTTCCAAATACAAGGTTAGCAAGTGGGTGACACAAAACCGCAAGTTTTGAGCTAAAATTTTCAAATCTGAAACCCACCAAACCCACAAAAATATTTTGCAAACACCGGTAAAGGGTTATTCCGGAAAACTTATCTAGGGTAAAAACTAGATTTAATTTTCAAAAGATCAAATGTTTTCATAAAGATCCAATTTCCTTAATGGATCTAAATTTTTATAGTCATGTGGGACTGTAAACCATATCGTTACTACCATTGTTTATACCACCGTATAGAAATCACTGATGTACAAAGTGTGAAGAATAAAGAAGTGATTCTAGTATTTCAAGACGATATTGCTTGAGGACAAGCAACGCTCAAGTGTGGGAATATTTGATAATGCTAAAAACGAACATATATTTCATAGCATTATTCCTCAAGAAAGACAAGCTTTTAGTTGCAATTGTTCTATTTAAAAAGGATATTCGTTTAAATAATAAAAGGTGAAGACAAAAGACAGATTCGACGAATTGAAGACGCAAACGACCAAAAAGCTCAAAAGTACAAAATACAATCAAAGAGGTTCCAATTATTGATAAGAAACGTCTCGAAATTACAAGAGTACAAGATTCAAAACGCAAAGTACAAGATATTAAATTGTACGCAAGGACGTTCGAAAATCCGGAACCGGGACATGAGTCAACTCTCAACGCTCGACGCAACGGACTAAAAATTACAAGTCAACTATGCACATAAATATAATATAATATTTAAATAATTCTTATAATTATTTAATATATTATATTTATTTATAAAACCGTCGGTAAACAAAGAGCCAAACTCGTGTGAGCTGTAAAAGCAAACTCCGCGACTCGTGGAGTTTGAAGGCAAAAATGCCGCGAGTCGCGGAGCCCCAATTTCTGAAAATCCCTATAAAAGCAAACGAATTCTGATCGAAAAAATCACCAAAAATATCCATCTCTCTATCTAATGTTGTAAGGGTGTAAGTCGAAATTCTATCCGTGTAACGCTACGCTATTTTTAATCGTTGTAAGTTATGTTCAACCTTTTTATATTAATGTCTCGTAGCTAAGTTATTATTATGCTTATTTAATCCGAAGTAATCATGATGTTAGGCTAATTACTAAAATTGGGTAATTGGGCTTTGTACCATAATTGGGGTTTGGATAAAAGAACGACACTTGTGGAAATTAGACTATGGGTTATTAATGGGTTTTATATTAACTAAACAATACCTTGTTAATTTAATATACAAACTTATAATTCGACGTATTTATATATAACCACATACGCTTGACTGGGTACGGTGGGCGGGATATCTATAAATACCAATAATTATTCATTTTACCGGATACGGAACTGGATTAATAGTTAATAGACTTGTTGAAACAGGGGTGAATTACATTCAAGGGTAATTGGTGTAATTGTTAACAAAGTAGTAAAACCTTGGTTTACACGCAGTCGATAACCTGGTGTATTCATTAAACAAAGTATTAAAACCTTGTTACAATTCGAATCCCCAATTAGTTGGAATATTTAACTTCGGGAATAAGAATAATTTAACGAAGGCTTTCGCTCTTTATATTTATGACTGATGGACTATTATGGACAAATCCGTATGGACATATTAAATAATCCAGGACAAAGGACAATTAACCCATGGGCATAAAACTAAAATCAACACGTCAAACATCATGATTGCGGAAGTTTAAATAAGCATAATTCTTTTATTTCATATTTAATTTCCTTTATTTTATATTTAATTGCACTTCTAATTATCGCATTTTTATTGTTATTGTATTTAATTGTACTTTTAATTATCGTACTTTTTAATTATCGCAAGTTTATTTTATCGCACTTTTATTATTCGCAATTTCATTATTGTTATTTACTTTACGCTTTAATTTAAGTCTTGTATTTATATTTATTATTTTACATTTGGTTTTAACTGCGACTAAAGTTTTAAAAATCGACAAACCGGTCATTAAACGGTAAAAACCCCCCTTTATAATAATAATATTACTTATATATATATATTTGTATTTTTATAAAAGTAAACTAATATAGCGTTAAGCTTTGTTTAAAAAGATTCCCTGTGGAACGAACCGGACTTACTAAAAACTACACTACTGTACGATTAGGTACACTGCCTATAAGTGTTGTAGCAAGGTTTAAGTATATCCATTCTATAAATAAATAAATATCTTGTGTAAAATTGTATCGTATTTAATAGTATTTCCTGTAAAAAATATAAACTATTTCGTATACACCTCGCAAAACATCAAAGGAGAAAATTGATTTCCGATAAGAATGATTATGGAATTATCTCCAGAAATATGGAGGATATTTATAATGAAAGATACGATGATATCTTAGAATTTTTAATATCAGAGGATGATGAAGAATATTGTCCGCAAGGGTTTAGATTCGGAAGCAAGGTATTCGTTAATGGCTTCAGCAGATACTGAATAATTTGGATTCTTTGAAGGCAGGTTTAGTCTTTGTGATTTATCCACAGCCTCCTTCATACTTTGCTCAATCCGTTTTCCAGTTCCAAACCTTCTCTTTTTCTGAGCTTTGCCAACACACTATTCTTTATCATCAAACTTTTGGCTGTTAAGGTCGTTTACAGTTTTTGCTGCTTCATCAGCATTCAAAGTTATCATAACCGAATCGTCGGTTATTAATCCGAGGTGTTTTCAAAAGTTTGAAGGGCTTGCATGAAGATTGTAATTGTCAAGATACATATGATGTTCTAGAATTTTGAACGATACAATTTTTTTTCTGGGTTTATGAATAGAAGTGATGTTCTAGCACAGTTTTGAAGTCAAAGTATAACATTTGAAAGATGTAGAGTGATGTTTTCTGTTAAATCTTGGCTTGGATTCTGATTTTTCAAAATCAGAATATGTAATTGAATTTGTATGAAAACGATTGTATATCACTGTGAGCATAGTTAATAATTTTTGAATCAAAGTTGAAGAATGTACAGTATAACATATTAATTGTGAACTTATATATTTTCCGAGTATTACCTACCCATTAAAGATTTCACAATTAATACTTTGTACAAAAGAATTTTTTTATTACCGTATTTATGAAAATATATGTATGTATATTTTCTTCAGATGTAATACAGATTTGATGAGTTAATATCATATTAAGCTCATTTGATTTTTGAATTGAATGAATAATCTCTAAAACATTAAGGATTACATAATCTTCGCGGAGTATTTCACTAATGAAATCAATACTTCATTATTTATTCTTATTCCTCGGTGAAGGATGTTGATGCTCGTGGAATTTTTGTGAACCTTACAAGGCATAGATGATGTTTTCTAGAAAGTTTTGAGTATATCGAAAATGAAAATGTAAAATCAATTATGTAATTGAATAATACACTTGGTTTATTATGAAATGGAATTCATTGAGTTGAAATAGAGATTTGTAATTAACGATGGTTAAGTTGTTAACGAAGGATGTACATCATAGCATATTAGTAATATGAATTAACCGAGTAGTATCTACCCCTTAAAATTCACGCGAAATAGCTTAGTACAAAAAGATTCATGATGGTTTTAAAATTTATATATATAAGATATACATATAAATTCTTTAGATGAATTGAGTTATTACTTCATAACTCATTGATATAATATACTCGTTGTTGACTCGTAATGATGTCCACGGTGCTTTCTTGAACTGACGGAGCTTGTGATGTTAGAGGTGCTGCTGATTCTGACGATGTTGACAGCACTGACTGTCGTGATGACCCGGGAATTTTCGACCAAATTTAAACTTAATCTTATATGATTTCGACATGATAAGCAAAGTCTGTAATGTTGAGTCACAAATATTTTGACCTGTTTCATATATTCGTTTGACTTTCGACCATTCTCGACGATTAACGAACAATTAATTGTAAATAGATATGTGTGTATGCATATATAAATAATTTGAAATATAATTTGAAGTATTATATGTTGTTGTTATTAAAAAGTAATAAAAATAAAAATAGTATATTATAATAATTATTATTTAAAATATATCTATATATATAAATAAAGTGTATTAAAATAAATATTAAATGATTGTATTACTTGCTTATAAACGAACTTGTGAGATTTTAAAATAAATGGTGATCAGAAAATGGATTATATCTATATTTGTTTAATTATTACTCAGTATTACTTTTGGACTTATAGTTGACACGGCTCACTATTATTAAATTTTTTTATATATATACAATTGAATCCTACCGATTAATCAATGATAATTACTAAGATATCTTTTCTACCTTATAATTGGTGATATTTTAACATCAATCATGTTTGGCATATCATTTTTAGTTGTTATGACATGCATCACTAGTGTTGTTACTAGTCCTTTGCTATCTATATATAAATTTTATATATATATATATATATATATATATATATATATATATATATATATATATATATATATATATATATATATATATATATATATATATATATATATATATATATATATATATATATATATATGATATACGATACATAAGTTTGATCAATCAACCTTTTAATTTTGTAATCGATCCCCACAATCCACTACATAACAAATCACCAAATTCTTTACTATGTTAAATTGATCTTTACTATGCTAAATTGCCTTAATTAATTGAATTAGAGTTTCAAAAGTCTACTTTATGTTACCTATCATTTTCCAGCAATATCTATCCATGTTCATATATCATTATCTATCTATATATATTAGATATACATATACATGTACCAGGTCGTATATATATTCAATACATATACAGATAAATATACACATATACATATATATATATATATATATATATATACACATATATAAATACAGTATAATCAAATATGAATAAGAGTAAATACGTATTGCTGTGAAAAGGATCCTATACATTTTCAAGTTACAATCAACTTTATATGATTATTGATCTTATTTGGCTTTCTTACATCAAAAGCAGATTAACAATTGCAACCCGTTACACATCCCCATCTACTTTCTATTTTATTTGTTTCTTTCTCTCTGGCCAGAATATTATGTCGACAAATTCAATTCATATAATGAATCGTTTAACTTCTGTTCAAAAGGAATTTCTTCATCTATCAAACCACCGGTTCATTCATCACCATTTTTCTTCATCATCTTCATCATGAGTCATCACCATCTCAATCACCATCTTCCTTCAAACACCACACGACAATCTATCACCACCACCACTTAATTCTTCTTCTTCTCTTCTCGACCGAGAACTACCACTATTATCGATTTCCTTGGCTATCATACGACCACCATCATAATCGTATCGAAATCACTTCACCAAGCCAAAACCATGATGGAACCTACAAGCATTTCCATCAAACTATTAATAGAATAGGCTGTAACTTTATCAACTATCACTGCTAGCTTACATTTTCGTTCAACAATTGTAAACCACCACAAAGGTCGTCACTTTTATACTAACAACTGCAGTTTTTGTTTTCATGTTTATATATATAATAGGTCAGAATACGATGATAATGTTTAGTAATTACAAAGATAATGATATTGTTGTTATTATTACCTGCTGCTGCTGTCCACCGTAAAAACCACCATCAAACCATCACCCCAAACAACCACATACCACCAGTATTGCTCGATAATCTGTTCCTGGATTCTGTATGAACAAGCATAAGTAAACCCATTTTAATTTTTCCTGTTATGCTGTTTGCAGCCTGATAAATCGCTAAGAACTCTCACAAACACAAAACAAATTGCTGCACACTACCATAACTTATTTTATTTTTCGTTAGAATCATAAATAAATAAATAAATAAATAAAACACACCTGCAACACATCTTGATCGACCCAATTCAAAACAACCCTAATTCACTTTCGATTTGAAATCACACCATCACAACCAGATTACTTATTGATAAGCACAATTAAATTCATTAACTCCTAAATTATTCAATCAAACAAGAATCACCTAACCTTTGTAAACTGCTACTGCATTGTGTTAACTTTGCAATCGAGCATCACCATCGATGAACCTGCATAAACTGTTATTAGGTAATCAAACACCAATTTAAAACTAATTGAAATACAAACAATTAATCAATTATCACTACCTTCCTTGATTTGATACATGTAATTAAAACCCTAATCCTGCTCGTATTCATCTCCTTCCTATCATCCTGTTTCTGTTCACCTCAAACCAATCAAACACCAACGATGGCTATTGTTCCTGTTAATAACCGTAAATCACCATCACAAATCTTGGAACCATTCTTAATCATGTTTACGTGTGTCGGATGATGATGATGATGATACAAAGATGAAGACTGATGATGATATTGACACGATGTTGATAATAAATTGATAACCGGTTATACCTTTAATTGTTGTTGGATTGATTGATAAATTGATCGATTGGAGAAATCAAATTACCCTTGCACCATGATTTTTCTCTGCGAATTGGTTCTGCTACTTCTCGATCTGTTGTAGCTGTCAACATACCCTCACAGATCCCTTTTATTAGGTATTTTAACAATTATTATTATTATTATTATTATTATTATTATTATTATTATTATTATTATTATTATTATTATTATTATTATTATTAATATTATTATTATTATTATTAGAATTTCTATTATTAATTATTATTAATATTATTATTAATATTATTATTATTATTATTAGAATTACTATTGTTATTATTATTATTATTATTATTATTATTATCATTTTTATTATTATTATTATTATTATCAATTTTGTTATTATTATTAAAGATGCAATATTTTTTAAAATTATCATTTTCATATTCATTAAGATTATAAGTATTATCAAAAGTATCATTTAAAAATTATTAACATTAATATTATCATCATTATTTTTATTACTAGTATTATCATTATTATTATTTTTACAACAAATAAATATTATGCACATAAAGTTATACTTATAATAAACATATATTTTTATATAAACATTCATATATAACAAATGATGTATTTTTTATATAATATTAATCATATATAAATATTAATATAACTATATAAACATTAGCCATTTTTTTAAGATACATACAAATTAAATATATATAATATATAACTTAAGATATAATAAATTTGTTCGATTACAAATATATATGTTAATGTATATAAATGATATAGGTTCGTGAATCCGAGACCAACCCTGCATTGTTCAGTTGTTCAATATTGTCATATGTATTTTTACTACAAAATACATTAGGTGAGTTTCATTTGCCTTTTTACCCTTTATATTTTTGGGCTGAGAATACATGCGCTGTTTTTATAACTGTTTTACGAAATAGACACGAGTAAATGAAACTACATTCTATGGTTGAATTATCGAAATCGAATATGCCCCTTTTTATTAAGTCTGGTAATCTAAGAATTAGGGAACAGACACCCTAATTGACGCAAATCCTAAAGATAGATCTATCGGGCCCAACAAGCCCCATCCAAAGTACCGGATGCTTTATTACTTCGAAATTTATATCATGTCCGAAGGAGGATCCCGGAATGATTGGGATATTCTTATATGCATCTAGTTAATGTCGATTACCAGGTGTGTTCAATCCATATGAATGATATTTTTGTCTCTATGTATGGGACGTATGTTTATGAGAAATGGAAATATGAAATCTTGTGGTCTATTAAAATTATGAAATGATTATTTATGATAAACTAATGAACTCACCAACCTTTTGGTTGACACTTTAATGCATGTTAATTCTCAGGTATGAAAGAAATCTTCCGCTGTGCATTTGCTCATTTTATAGATATTACTTGGAGTCATTCATGGCATATTTCAAAAGACTTTGCATTCAAGTCGTTGAGTTCATCAAGATTATTATCAAGTCAATTATAGTTGGATATATTATGAAATGGTATGCATGCCTGTCAACTTTCGATGTAATGAAAGATTGTCTTTTCAAAAATGAATGCAATGTTTGTAAAAGGTATCATATAGAGGTCAAGTACCTCGCGATGTAATCAACTGTTGTGAATTGTTTATAATCGATATGGACTTCATCCAGATGGATTAGGACGGGTCTTCACAGTTGGTATCAGAGCGGTGGTCTTAGCGAACCAGGTCTTGCATTAGGATGTCTAACTGATTGTTGTTTAGATGCATTAGTGAGTCTGGACTTCGACCGTGTCTGCATGTCAAAAGTTTTGCTTATCATTTCTAGTCGGAAATCTTCTGCTTATCATCCTTAGGAAATTACCTGCTTATCATTCTTAGTCTAAACATGTCTTACAGCCTCTATTGCATAGACAATGTATAGATAAATTCATATCTTAGCGTATATGTTATTGTTACCTTTGCCTGACAGCTTTCCTAGATTCCTCCGTAACTTATGGGATTTTAGTATTATATATGCATATGTAAATTATGTATTGCAGGGTACTAATCTACATCCTATAATCTATTTCTTATCGAAAATCCTCCATCTGATCGTACGAGATGGATCCCTCAACCAGTTCGAATCCCTCGGATTCCGACAGCTATTTCGATATGGATTTCCACTCGAACTCCGAAAACAGTATAACCAGAATGAATCAACCAATCAGTCATCCTCAATTCATCTGATGAGTTCGTAGTCGACTTAAACAATGGAGACACGAAGAAGGCGACCCTTTCCATCCACCAAATTGCTCTCTTGGCGAAGAACCTAAAGCATCTACTGGCGAATCTATCCGAAACACCATTTTCAGCCTCATTTCCAGAGTAGTTCGACACGATTATATTCTACCCACAATTCAAAACCTTATTCATCTGCTCGTTCCGACCGACAATCATCCCGGAATAATAGAAGAAGTTAGCGAACTTCGCGCTCGAGTAATCAATTTGGAGAATATGGTGCAAAATCTACCAGCTTCAGCAACATCACCGGCACCAACAGTACCATCAATAACAGCACCAGTACCATCAACAATCCATGCCTCAATATCATTATCTGTACTTCGAGTATGATCTTCGTTCGACGTATCGTTCTACCTCATTTATCTTCGTTCGACATGGCGAATATGTAATCTCTAAAGTTTTAGAGATTATTTATTCTAGCTCCAACCGAAAACTAAATGAGTTTAATATTAAGTTAACTCATTAAATCCATGATTACATCTGAAGAAAATATATATGTATATATGTTTTCATAAAGATTGTAATTAAAAATTCTTTTGTACAAACTGTTAATGGTGAAAATATTTTAACGGGTAGGTAATACCCGAGGGATATTTAAGATTTCACATTAATAAGTTACATTGTACGTTCTTCGAATCTGATTCAACAGTCATTTACTATCCTACTTAGATCTAAAATGATACGTATCCGTTCACCGCAGAATAACCATTTTCATTCAATTTCATATTTGGATTTTGACCTATCAGAATCCAACAAGTGGCATAATGAAGAAAACATTTGACAAAATAAAATTTGTTAGAAACAGACAAATTAACTATGAGGAATTTTATTAAGAATCCACGCTAACTGTTCCTAGCTAATTGTTCCTAGCTAACTGATTACATTTTATTTATCGCAATTTAATTATCGCAATTTACATTCTCGCAATTTTATTTATCGTCATTTAATTTCTGTTATTTATTTTACGCTCTTTAAATATCGGGACACGTATACAAGGTTTTGACATATCATATCGACGCATATATATATATATATATATATATATATATATATATATATATATATATATATATATATATATATATATATATATATATATATATATATATATATATATATATATATATATATATATTATTTGGAATCACCATAGACAATCTATATGCAGTAACGATCGAGTTCTCTATACAGGGTTGAGGTTGATTCTACAATAATATATATACTTTGAGTTGTGATCGAGTCTGAGACATGTATGCGGGTCACGATACGTATTAATTAATTCGAATATTATATATTAAACTTTATATGAATTATTGGACTGTCAACTGTGGACTATCGACTGTGGACTAATCACATTGGACAATTAAAATGAATTAAAATATTGATTATAATATATGAAACTAAACAATTCTTCAAGTTTGCCACTTGATCTCATCTTAAACTTCATTTGTATCTTGACAATTACAATCCGCGTTCAAACTTTTCATGATTCTTGAAAACACCTCAAACGAGAGGATGAACCAACCGCACTTTATCTACCGAAGGAAAGATTTATGCATATAATTATGCATCTGAAAACACTCGGAACCTGAGTAAACATTTAACACATATCTGTGCTAGCTTCTTTGGCGTTGTTATTACCGAAAATAACTTTGCAATCCCTCTCAAATTAGCCAATTTTATCACAGTTCCAGCAAATCAATTACGACTTCTCATTCGAATAAACTTTATTATAACTTTGATATACAAGTTCGCCCTTCATCATCGTTACCGGAGAACCATTTATATTCCACCACATTAGCAGTAAACTTACCAGTAACTTCAATGAATTTGGACTTTTCGAAAAATCATTATACTCATTGAAACCCCATCGTGTATTCATCTATAACCTGTAACAATAATTGCCATACCAATTATCGAGAATCAGCAATCAGTGTTTCGAATCTCGTAGCATTTCCACATCAATAGTTATATATATACATATAACAATTATCTCGAAAAATTACGATCTTCAATTCTGAAATTTTGAAAAGCACCCAGCCTACGAATCAATACTTTGAACTTTGAAAAAGCTGAATGAAGTAGCAGAAACTGTAGGCAACCGTAAACGACCTTAATTGTCGGAAGTTTGATGATAAAGAATAGTATGTTGGAAAAGCTCAGAAAAATTGAAACTGGAAAACGGATTGATCTAACCACAAAGGAGACCAAGGACAAATACAAGGACCATACTTTACATTCAAAGAATCCAGGTAATTCTGGATCCGTTGAAATCTTTAGAGAATATCTTGTTCCGAAGTCATGTTAAAATCTTGCGGAAAATCTTTCTTCATCGACCATCGAACTTAGAAATTCCAAAATATCATCATAAATATCTTCAATATTTCTGAAGATATTTTCATAAATATTCTCGTCCAAAATTATTTATCTCTTCGTGCTATCTACATTACCTCATAAAGGAAACTACTTTAGTTTCTAAATTTCTTTAAAATTTGAGTTTGAATTATGAATGATTTTGAAGTAGTGTTGGAAATTGATGCATGAGTTAGTATAATATAATGACACTTGATCAACGTGATTATATTATAGTAAGTCATGCCGAGTTTCTAATGAAATATGATGATTCACAGATTATAACGTCATCATGTGCCATGTTACACGACTCTTACATTCTATCTAATTTCCAAACATATCGAGAATATATCTTCCTGATAGTACTATCTTTTCTTTTGAATTCTGGTAATTCAGCTAATCAATATCGTGCTATTACAATTTCCTTCTTAGAACATTAACTATGTTCATTCCGAATTTAATATCTACAAATTCTGGACCATTACTCGCTTTACTAGGAGTCGAGAAGAGAGTAAAAAGGCAAAGAGCTCCGAAACATAAGGGAAGATATAAAACTCGATAACAACACGAAAGTTACAAACCGTGGATATTAATACGAATAGCAATATAGAGACACGGTAGAATTAAGAATAGTATCACCCAAGGTAATAGTAAAAGTAAACAGATTCTTCTGGTGGAAGATTGAAAAGAAGGATGACAGAAATGATAATTAGGAAAATATCAAGGATTAGAAATGGATTAAGCATTTTCACAATCTTTGGATGTATGAACTAAGAAGGAAAGTATAGGAATGGTGAGAATAATGGAATGGAAGAAGCTTAATTTATAATGAAATTACTTGATAGAGCAATCGAGGCAGATCATCACATTTAATTAAAGAGATCCTAGTTTCCTCTTTTACCGAAGAATCAGATCTTTTATGGATTACGAAGATTTTCTTTAAATCCCTTGAATTCTGGAAATTCAACCATGACTAGTCAAAAGTTATGATGAAACTTGTCTTTCTCATTTCACTATTTAGTGATAGCTTCACTCGTACTCCTCGAGTAATCGAATAGTCTTATTCATATTACTCAATGATGATAAAACTCTATTTATCAACTCATATTCGTCATGAAAACATTTTTATTATCAGCCATGACCACCTCACTCAAATTTCGGGACGAAATTTCTTTAACGGGTAGGTACTGTGATGACCCGGGAATTTTCGACCAAATTTAAACTTAATCTTATATTATTTTGACACGATAAGCTAATGTTGAGTCACAAATATTTTGAACGGTTTCATATATTCGTTTGACTTTCGACCATTCTCGACGATTCACGAACAATTAATTGTAAATAGATATGTGTGTATGTATATATAAATAATTTGAAATATAATTTGAAGTATTATATGTTGTTGTTATTAAAAAGTAATAAAAATAAAAAGAGTATATTATAATAATTATTATTTAAAATATATCTATATATATAAATAAAGTGTATTAAAAATAAATATTAAATGATTGTATTACTTGCTTATAAACGAACTTGCGAGATTTTAAAATAAATGGTGATCAGAAAATGGATTATATCTATATTTGTTTAATTATTACTCATATTACTTTTGGACTTATAGTTGACACGGCTCACTATTATTATTATTTTTTTTATATATATACAATTGAATCCTACCGATTAATCAATGATAATTACTAAGATATATTTTCTACCTTATAATTGGTGATATTTTAACATCAATCATGTTTGGCATATCATTTTTAGTTGTTATGACATGCATCACTAGTGTTGTTACTAGTCCTTTGCTATATATATATATATATATATATATATATATATATATATATATATATATATATATATATATATATATATATATATATATATATAATGATATACGATACATAAGTTTGATCAATCAACCTTTTAATTTTGTAATCGATCCCCACAATCCACTGCATAACAAATCACCAAAT
Source organism: Rutidosis leptorrhynchoides (assembly GCF_046630445.1). Classification (NCBI taxonomy): domain Eukaryota; kingdom Viridiplantae; phylum Streptophyta; class Magnoliopsida; order Asterales; family Asteraceae; genus Rutidosis; species Rutidosis leptorrhynchoides. Next base: position 321,005,584 of record NC_092342.1, on the reverse strand, counting down.
TCTTTACTATGTTAAATTGATCTTTACTATGCTAAATTGCCTTAATTAATTGAATTAGAGTTTCAAAAGTCTACTTTATGTTACCTATCATTTCCCAGCAATATCTATCTATGTTCATATGTCATTATCTATCTATATACATTAGATATACATATACTTGTACCCGTACTTATATATATTCAATACATATACAGATAAATATATATATATATATATATATATATATACATATATAAATACAGTATAATCAAATATGAATAAGAGTAAATACGTATTGTTGTGAAAAGGATCCTATACAGTTTCAAGTTACAATCAACTTTATATGATTATTGATCTTATTTGACTTTCTTACATCAAAAGCAGATTAACAATTGCAACCCGTTACACATCCCCATCTACTTTCTATTTTATTTGTTTCTTTCTCTCTGGCCAGAATATTATGTCGACAAATTCAATTCATATAATGAATCGTTTAACTTCTGTTCAAAAGGAATTTCTTCATCTATCAAACCACCGGTTCATTCATCACCATTTTTCTTCATCATCTTCATCGTGAGTCATCACCGTCTCAATCACCATCTTCCTTCAAACACCACACGCCAATCTATCACCACCACCACTTGATTCTTCTTCTTCTCTTCTCGACCGAGAACTACCACTATTATTGATTTCCTTGGCTATCATACGACCACCATCATAATCGTATCGAAATCACTTCACCAAGCCAAAACCATGATGGAACCTACAAGCATTTCCATCAAACTATTAATAGAATAGGCTATAACTTTATCAACTATCACTGCTAGCTTACATTTTCGTTCAACAATTGTAAACCACCACACAGGTCGTCACTTTTATACTAACAACTGCAGTTTTTGTTTTCATGTTTATATATATAATAGGTCAGAATACGATGATAATGTTTAGTAATTACAAAGATAATGATATTGTTGTTATTATTACCTACTGCTGCTGTCCACCGTAAAAACTACCATCAAACCATCACCCCAAACAACCACATACCACCAGTATTGCTCGATAATCTGTTCCTGGATTCTGTATGAACAAGCATAAGTAAACCCATTTTAATTTTTCCTGTTATGCTGTTTGCAGCCTGATAAATCGCTAAGAACTCTCACAAACACAAAACAAATTACTGCACACTACCATAACTTATTTTATTTTTCGTTAGAATCATAAATAAATAATTAAATAAAAACAACACACCTGCAACACATCTTGATCGACCCAATTCAAAACAACCCAAATTTACTTTCGATTTGCAATCACACCATCATAACCAGATTACTTATTGATAACCACAATTAAATTCATTAACTCCTAAATTATTCAATCAAACAAGAATCATCTAACCTTTGTAAACTGCTACTGCATTGTGTTAACTTTGCAATCGAGCATCACCATCGATGAACCTGCATAAACTGTTATTAGGTAATCAAACACCAATTTAAAACTAATTGAAATACAAACAATTAATCAATTATCACTACCTTCCTTGATTTGATACATGTAATTAAAACCCTAATCCTGCTCGTATTCATCTCCTTCCTATCATCCTGTTTCTGTTCACCTCAAACCAATCAAACACCAACGATGGCTATTGTTCCTGTTAATAACCGTAAATCACCATCACAAATATTGGAACCATTCTTAATCATGTTTACGTGTGTCGGATGATGATGATGATGATATAAAGATGAAGACTGATGATGATATTGACACGATGTTGATAATAAATTGATAACCGGTTATACCTTTAATTGTTGTTGGATTGATTGATAAATTGATCGATTGGAGAAATCAAATTACCCTTGCACCATGATTTTTCTCTGCGAATTGGTTCTGCTACTTCTCGATCTGTTGTAGCTGTCAACAAACCCTCACAGAGGTATTTTAACAATTATTATTATTATTATTATTATTATTATTATTATTATTATTATTATTATTATTATTATTATTATTATTATTATTATTATTATTATTATTATTAGAATTAGAATTTCTATTATTAATTATTATTAATTATTATTAATATTATTATTAATATTATTATTATTAGAATTACTATTATTATTATTATTATTATTATCATTATTATTATTATTATTATTATTATTATTATTATCAATTTTGTTATTATTATTAAAGATGCAATATTTTTTAAAATTATCATTTTCATATTCATTAAGATTATAAGTATTATCAAAAGTATCATTTAAAAATTATTAACATTAATATTATCATCATTATTTTTATTACTAGTATTATCATTATTATTATTTTTACAACAAATAAATATTATGCACATAAAGTTATACTTATAATAAACATATATTTTTATATAAACATTCATATATAACAAATGATGTATTTTTTATATAATATTAATCATATATAAATATTAATATAACTATATAAACATTAGCCATTTTTTTAAGATACATACAAATTAAATATATATAATATATAACTTAAGATATAATAAATTTGTTCGATTACAAATATATATGTTAATGTATATAAATGATATAGGTTCGTGAATCCGAGACCAACCCTGCATTGTTCAGTTGTTCAATATTGTCATATGTATTTTTACTACAAAATACATTAGGTGAGTTTCATTTGCCTTTTTACCCTTTATATTTTTGGGCTGAGAATACATGTGCTGTTTTTATAACTGTTTTACGAAATAGACACGAGTAAATGAAACTACATTCTATGGTTGAATTATCGAAATCGAATATGCCCCTTTTTATTAAGTCTGGTAATCTAAGAATTAGGGAACAGACACCCTAATTGACGCGAATCCTAAAGATAGATCTATCGGGCCCAACAAGCCCCATCCAAAGTACCAGATGCTTTAGTACTTCAAAATTTATATCATGTCCGAAGAAGGATCCCGGAATGATGGGGATATTCTTATATGCATCTAGTTAATGTCGATTACCAGGTGTTCAATCCATATAAATGATATTTTTGTCTCTATGTATGGGACGTATGTTTATGAGAAATGGAAATATGAAATCTTGTGGTCTATTAAAATTATGAAATGATTATTTATGATAAACTAATGAACTCTCTAACCTTTTGGTTGACACTTTAAAGCATGTTTATTCTCAGGTATGAAAGAAATCTTCCGCTGTGCATTTGCTCATTTTATAGATATTACTTGGAGTCATTCATGGCATATTTCAAAAGACGTTGCATTCAAGTCATTGAGTTCATCAAGATTATTATCAAGTCAATTATAGTTGGATATATTATGAAATGGTATGCATGCCTGTCAACTTTCGATGTAATGAAATATTGTCTTTTCAAAAACGAATGCAATGTTTGTAAAAGGTATCATATAGAGGTCAAGTACCTCGCGATGTAATCAACTGTTGTGAATTGTTTATAATCGATATGGACTTCGTCCAGATGGATTAGGACGGGTCTTCACAACTGTGCTGGTGAGGCTAAGGGTACTGTTGATGCTGTTGGTAAAACAAGTCTAGCTTGTATCTTACACCATTCGGATAAGGGTTTCTACTATATCTGATTTAGGGTTAAGGCTAGAATAGATAATCTCTAAACTTTAGAAATTACATAATAGCCGTAGAATGTTTCTCCAATGAAGTTATGAATCCATACTTCATCGTTTGTCGTTGCTGGTACTTCTTGGTACCTATGGTGCGTATGATGTTGATATCCAAGGTACAGATTGTGATGTTGAGGCGTGTGATGCGGATGTGGTTGTTGGTGGTGGTAATGATCCTGTTGGTTTGGATGATGGTGGTACCGGTTATGCTGCGGGTGCTGCTGCTGGTGTTCGTAACCCTTGCACCATATTCTCCAAAGCCACTACCCGAGCACGAAGCTCGTTGACTTCTTCTATTATACCGGGATGATCGGTGGTTCGGACGATCGGATAAATAAGATTTATAATATGGGATAGTATATAATCATGATGAGATACTCTGGAAATGAGAGAGAAAATAGTATTACGAATAGGTTCGCCGGTAAGTGCTTCAGGTTCTTCGCCAAGAGGTGAATGTGGTGGATGGAAGGTGTGACGATCGCTCCAAATCCATTTGGCCGAATACGTTATTCATTGATTTCATTGCGAGGTATTTGACCTCTATATGATACGTTTTATAAACATTGCATTCTTTTGAAAAGGCACACCATAAATGAATATTAAATCAAAGGTTTTTGACATCTGATGATTTCTACATATAAACAATCACCTTATATAATAGTTTACAATAGTACTTCCGTTGACAATGCAGTCTAAATAAGGTACATGGTGATGAATTGGTGAATGCAACGTTTTCTTGAAAAATATGCCATGTAAGATTCCATGCACATAGCTTGTCTATCATATAAGCAAACAGCGGAAGACTTCTAGGGAACCTGAGAATAAACATGCTAACAAGTGTCAACACAAAGGTTGGTGAGTTCATAGTTTTAGTGTTTCGCATAATCTGCATATAAAAGTGGATAACAAGATTTCAGTTGTTTCATCCAGAAACGTTTATCAAAATATTCTACGAAATTGAGCACCCTGGTAACTAAACTTAACGTATATATAATTTGTACCCTTTGTATAATCATCTTAATAATACACGTAAACCAATGTGTACGCTTCTCAAATAGCATACGTCCGTTAAAAGGCTAGTGCTCTAGCTCAGACGGGGATATCAAGCCCTATGGATCCATATACTACTACTCGCGCCCACCAGTTCTTATAACTGGTAGTTAACAGTTACCAAAGCTAAGGGATTTTCGGTTCAAACTCAGTGTAGAATTTAGTATGTACTTGTATCCACTGCGTTTAAAATAAAATGCATGTATTCTCAGCCTAAAAATATAGATTGCAAAAGCAATTAAAAAGGGAGCAATGAAACTCACGCATATAAATATTGTAAATCAGTTTATAAAGCATTTGCATGTATTCTCAGCCCAAAAATGTAGAGAGTAAAAGGGATCATATGAAACTCACCTTAGCAGCATATAAAGTCGTTCACCAAAATGTGATCGAAACTCGGATTACCAAATAACCGTAGATCTCAACCTAGAGAACATATGTTGGTCAATAAATGTCTATCAATCTAGGTCAGGTCATAGTGTATAACAATCCTAATGCTCGAGATCGACATACAAAAGTTATCCAAAGTCGTTTCAAAAAGTCAATTTTGACAATAATTCAACAAAACGAGACGTGCCTTATATATGGATTCATTTACTTGCCTGGTAATATTCAAAAATCCAATTTATCATTCTTACAAACAAGTTTCAAAAGCAATTTCAATCAATGTCAATCATAATTCAGTTGATCATATCTTTTAATTCGTTCACCGAAATTACGCGATTTCTAAATGAAAAGTTATTGATTTTTCGCCAGCTTTCCAAAAACATGCATATCATATACCTTTTATCAGTAATATATGTATTTACTTCGTGATTCATCATAACTGTTTAACGACAAAATTTAGCGTACAATAATGTATAAATATATACACTCGAGCACTAGTATGTATACACTATTAATTTATAAAATATAAAATATAAATGCTTACGTATTAATATTAAGATTCAATATTGTAGAAAAGTACGTAGACGCAACAGAGATGATAAACACTAGATTTGATTCATAAATATACCCTCGAACATTACCCATAACCTCTTTGGCAATAACCCATAATTTCCTTAGCTCTATCCCGCTCTTAAAACCATTTTGAAAGTGACACACTCATAACCTCGTCGTAGTATTTTATGTATAATACTAATTAATAATATTAATAATAATAAGATTAATAATAATATTAATCTTAATAATAATAATAATAATAATAATAATAATAATAATAATAATAATAATAATAATAATAATAATAATAATAATAATAATAATAATAATAATAATATAAATATGGAGTATGATATGTATGTGTGTAAGACAGAGACCAAAATGCTCGAGCTTTTATAGGTGTGGCCTGATTCTGATGCCCATGCGATCGCATGGGTTTTATGCCTATTTGCCATGCGATCGCATGGCCGTCAGATCCAGCTCACATATTTTTTGTAATTTTGTTTGTCGACATAATTTAATATAATATATATAATATATTTAATTTAAATAATTAATTATATATTATATTAAATTCACATGCATAGTTGACTTGTAATTTTTGTTCCGATAAGTCGTACGTCATCACTCGACTTATGTCCCGGTTCCGGTTTTTCGAGTGTCCCTTCGTACGTTGAGAAAACTTGTACATTACGTTTCGCGACTCGTACCTTTGTCAAAATATAGTCTTAAATTATTCCTAAACTATACCACTCAAAGTATATCTTAAACTTTCGAGTATTTTGGTCATTTACTTCTATAAATCATCATCTCGTTATTTGTTATTATATATATAATAACAGATTGTTTTATGACCAAGTTAATATTATATTTAAATATATATATTCAATATTTAATAAACACGTTTTTAAAATACATAACACAGGTTATTCATATATCTAATTCCAACAGTTAATATTCCTTATTATTGTATGTGTCCAAGTTACGTTATTTAAACAAACACTTTATCATTTGTTCCGAATACCGTTAAAAATGAATAATTTCTCAAATCAACGTGGACCTCTCAATAGAGACCCGTAATGATATCATAATCCTTAAGAGACTCAGTAAATGTCTTTTACTTGAATCGTTTGGCATAATCTTTTAACTCCGTAGTTAAATATATCAATCAGGTAATCAATCAAATAAGATTAATGCACAGTATCATATACCCAACACTTAGTTACGTTTTCAAGTTATAGTATATGTATCTATTTACATATAATTATTCGTGCATCATCGTGAATAAACGAAAGGTAATTGAATAGTTCAAGAATTTTGAGATTCAGTTTAACAGACTTTGCTTATCGTATCGAAATCATATAAGATTAAGTTTAAATTTGGTCAAAAATTTTCGGGTCATCACAGTACCTACCCGTTAAAGAAATTTCGTCCTGAAATTTGAGTGAGGTCATCATGGCTAACAATAAAAATGTTTTCATGACGTATATGAGTTGATAATTAGAGTTTTATCACAGTTGAATAATATGGATAACACAATCCAATTACTCAAAGCGTATGAGGGAAGTTATCGTAATAAAGTGAAATAGAGAATAGAGATGCGTCTTATCTCTTGACGTAGTAACGATTGATTTATGAAATTTAAGGAATAGAAAGTCTTCATAATCAAAATAAGATTTGATTCTTCGGAATTTAAGGAAATTAAGATCTTCTTTAAATGAGGTCACCTGCCTCGATTGCTCTGTCTGTTATTTTGCTTATAAATTAACCCCCTTTCGTCTCATTATTTTCACCACTCCTACATCTTCTTCCTCATTTCATACTTCCAAAAGATTGTGAAATGCTTCATCCAGTTCTTATTCTTGATATACTCCTAACTTTCATATCTGTCATTCTTCTTTTTCATCTACCACCAGAGGAAGTTACTTTCTTCTACCATTACCTTGGGGTTATAGTGTTTTTCATTCTCCCGTGTCTGTATATTGCTATACGCATTGATATACACAGTTTGTAAATTTTGAGGTTGTTATTGGGCTTTATATTCTCCATTATATTTCGGAGCTTCATGCTTTCGTTTTCTCTTCCTGACCTTAAGTCAAGCGGATAATGGTCCAGAATTCGTAGGTATGAAGTTTCAGATGAACATAACTAATGTTCTAAGAAAGAAATGGTAATAGCACAATCTGACTTGTCAAATTACCAGAATACCTCAAAAAAGACCGAATCATTAAGAAAATATTTTCTTGATATTTTTAGAGATTATATAGAATGAAAGAGTTATGTAACATGGTTCATGATGAGGGTATGATATGTGAACCTTTATCACGTTCCATTAGAAACTCAGCATGACTTACTGTAATATAATCACGTTGATCAAGTGTCATTATATTATATTAACTCATGCTTCAATTCCCAACATTACTTCAAAACATTTATATTTTAAACTTGAAAGTTTCAGAATTTAGAAACTAAAATAGTTTCTTTTATGGTGTAACACAGATATCGTAAAGAGAAAATTGATTTTCGATAAGAATGATTATGAAATTATCTCCAAAAATATGGAGGATATTTATAATGAAAGATACGATGATATCTTAGAATTTCTAATATCAGAGGATGATGAAGAATATTGTCCGCAAGGGTTTAGATTCGGAAGCAAGGTATTCGTTAATGGCTTCAACAGATACTGAATCATTTGGATTCTTTGAAGACAGGTTTCGTCCTTGTGATTTATCCACAGCCTCTTTCATACTTTGCTCAATCCGTTTTCCAGTTCCAAACTTTCTCTTTTTCTCAGCTTTACCACCATACTATTCTTTATCATCAAACTTTTGACTGTTAAGGTCGTTTACAGTTTTTGCTGCTTCATCAACATTTTTCCAAAATTCGGAGAACTAGTTTCGTAGTTTGGGGTGTTTTTCGGAAACTTCACATTCAAAGTATGTAAGTCCAAGAGGTAGACGTTATATGTACACATATAACTGTTGGCGTAGACGTGCTACAAGATTTCAAAATACTGATTGCTAATTCCTGATAGTTGGTATGGCAATTGCCGTTACAAGATGTAGATGAGTACATGATACGGTTTCAATGAGTATAAGGATTTTTCGGAAGGTCAAAGATCAATGAAGTTGTTGGTAAATTTACTGCTAATGTGGTGGAACATGAAAGGTTCCCCAGTAACAAAAACGTATATGCCAAAGTTACAAGTCTGAAAGGTCGTCGTTGACTGGTTGAACGGTTGATAATACTGGATACTTTTGGAAAGGAATTGCAAGGTTATTTTCAGTAATAACAATGCTAAAGGATCTTTCACATTTTTGAAGTCAAAGTATAGCTTTGAAAGATGTAGAGATCTAAGAATGATGTCACCTGTTAAATCTTGACTTGGATTCTGATCCGTCAATATCAGAATATGCAATTGAATTTGTATGGAAACGATTGTATATCGCTGTGAGCATAGTTAATAATTTTTGAATCAAAGTTGAAGAATGTACAGTGTAACATATTAATTGTGAACTTAAATATTTCTCGGGAATTACCTACCCGTTAAAGATTTCACAAGTAATATTTTGTACAAAAGAATTTTTATTACCGTCTTTATGAAAATATATGTATGTATATTTTCTTCAGATGTAATACAGATTTGATGAGTTAATATCATATTAAGCTCATTTGATTTTTGACTTGAATTAGAAATGAATAAAACATTAAAGATTTAATAATCTTTACGGAGTATTTCACTAATGTAATCAATACTCAGTTTTATTGATATTTTCTCAGTGAATCATGTTGGTGCTCATGGAACTCTTGCTAACTTCGCAAGGTACGAATGATGTTTTCTAGAAAGTTTCGAATACATCGAAGATGAAATTATAAAATCAACCATATAATTGAATAATATACTTAGTTTATTATGAAATGGAATTCATTGAGTTGGAAACAGAGATTGTAGTTAACGATGGTTAAGTCATTAACGAAGTATGTACATCATAGCATATTAGTAATATGAATTAACAGAGTAGTACCTACCAGTTAAGATTCACACGTAATAACTTGGTACGAAAAGACTTATTTTGATTTCAAAATTCATATATATTAAATATACATAAAATTTCTTCAGGGGAAATGAGTTAATACTTCATCGGTTATTGTTGCTGGTATTTCTTGGTAACTACGGTGCGTATGACGTTGATGCTCGTGGAACAGATTGTGAAGTTGAGGTTTGCGATGCAGATGTTGTTGGTGGTGGTAATGGTACTGTTGGTGTTGTTGTCGGTGGTACTGTTGATGCCGGTGATGCTGCTGGTGCTTGTAACCTTTGCACCATATTCTCCAAAGCCACTACCCGAGCGCGAAGCTCGTTGACTTCTTCTACTACACCGGGATGATTGTCGATTCGGACGAGCGGACGAATAAGATTTAGAATGTGAGATAGTATATAATCATGACTAGATACTCTGGAAATGAGAGAGAAAATGGTATTACGAACAGGTTCGCCGGTAAGTGCTTCAGGTTCTTCGCCAAGAGGGCAATGTGGTGGATGGAAGGGATCGCCTTCTTCTTGTCTCCAATAATTAAGTAGACTACGAACCCATCCCCAATTCATCCAGAATAGATGATGGCTAATTGGTTGATCCATTCCAGTTACACTTTCTTCAGAGTTCAGGAGAATATCCATATCAGAATAGCTGTCGGAATTTAAGGAATTTGAACTAGATACGGGATCCATCTTGTATAATTAGATAGATGATTTTTGATATGAAATAGATTATAGAATTTAGTTTGGTATTCTTCAATACATAATTTACATATGTATATATAATACCAAATTCCATAAATCACGGAGAAATTTTCGGAAGATGTCAGGAAAAGTTTACAGTAACAGATACGCTAAGATATGAATTTTTGTCTATACACTATTTATGCAATCAATGCAGTAAAACGTGTCTAGACTTAAGAATGATAAGCATGTAATTTTCGACAAAAAATGATAAGCAAAACTTTTAACATGCAGACACAGTCGAAGTCCAGACTTGCTAATGCATCTTAACAACTATCAGTTAGACACATTCATGCAAGACCTGGTTCGCTAGGACCAACGCTCTGATACCAACTGTGACGATCGCTCCAAATCCATTTGGCCGAATACGTTATTCATTGATTTCATTGCGAGGTATTTGACCTCTATATGATACGTTTTATAAACATTGCATTCTTTTGAAAAGGCACACCATAAATGAATATTAAATCAAAGGTTTTCGACATCTGATGATTTCTACATATAAACAATCACCTTATATAATAGTTTACAATAGTACTTCCGTTGACAATGCAGTCTAAATAAGGTACATGGTGATGAATTGGTGAATGCAACGTTTTCTTGAAAAATATACCATGTAAGATTCCATGCACATAGCTTGTCTATCATATAAGTAAACAGCGGAAGACTTCTAGGGAACCTGAGAATAAACATGCTAACAAGTGTCAACACAAAGGTTGGTGAGTTCATAGTTTTAGTGTTTCGCATAATCTGCATATAAAAGTGGATAACAAGATTTCAGTTGTTTCATCCAGAAACGTTTATCAAAATATTCTACGAAATTGAGCACCCTGGTAACTAAACTTAACGTATATATAATTTGTACCCTTTGTATAATCATCTTAATAATACACGTAAACCAACGTGTACGCTTCTCAAATAGCATACGTCCGTTAAAAGGCTAGTGCTCTAGCTCAGACGGGGATATCAAGCCCTATGGATCCATATACTACTACTCGCGCCCACCAGTTCTTATAACTGGCAGTTAACAGTTACCAAAGCTAAGGGATTTTCGGTTCAAACTCAGTGTAGAATTTAGTATGTACTTGTATCCATTGCGTTTAAAATAAAATGCATGTATTCTCAGCCTAAAAATATAGATTGCAAAAGCAATTAAAAAGGGAGCAATGAAACTCACGCATATAAATATTGTAAATCAGTTTATAAAGCATTTGCATGTATTCTCAGCCCAAAAATGTAGAGAGTAAAAGGGATCATATGAAACTCACCTTAGCAGCATATAAAGTCGTTCACCAAAATGTGATCGAAACTCGGATTACCAAATAACCGTAGATCTCAACCTAGAGAACATATGTTGGTCAATAAATGTCTATCAAGCTAGGTCAGGTCATAGTGTATAACAATCCTAATGCTCGAGATCGACATACAAAAGTTATCCAAAGTCGTTTCAAAAAGTCAATTTTGACAATAATTCAACAAAACGAGACGTGCCTTATATATGGATTCATTTACTTGCCTGGTAATATTCAAAAATCCAATTTATCATTCTTACAAACAAGTTTCAAAAGCAATTTCAATCAATATCAATCATAATTAAGTTGATCATATCTTTTAATTCGTTCACCGAAATTACGCGATTTCTAAATGAAAAGTTATTGATTTTTCGCCAGCTTTCCAAAAACATGCATATCATATACCTTTTATCATTAATATATGTATTTACTTCGTGATTCATCATAACTGTTTAACGACAAAATTTAGCGTACAATAATGTATAAATATATACACTCGAGCACTAGTATGTATACACTATTAATTTATAAAATATAAAATATAAATGCTTACGTATTAATATTGAGATTCAATATTGTAGAAAAGTACGTAGACGCAACAGAGATGATAAACACTAGATTTGATTCATAAATATACCCTCGAACATTACCCATAACCTCTTTGGCAATAACCCATAATTTCCTTAGCTCTATCCCGCTCTTAAAACCATTTTGAAAGTGACACACTCATAACCTCGTCGTAGTATTTTATGTATAATACTAATTAATAATATTAATAATAATAAGATTAATAATAATATTAATCTTAATAATAATAATAATAATAATAATAATAATAATAATAATAATAATAATAATAATAATATAATAATAATAATAATAATAATAATAATAATAATAATAATAATAATAATAATAATAATAATAATAATAATAATAATAATAATAATAATAATAATATAAATATGGAGTATGAGATGTATGTGTGTAAGACAGAGACCAAAATGCTCGAGCTTTTATAGGTGTGGCCTGATTCTGATGCCCATGCGATCGCATGGGTTTTATGCCTATTTGCCATGTGATCGCATGGCCGTCAGATCCAGCTCACATATTTTTTGTAATTTTGTTTGTCGACATAATTTAATATAATATATATAATATATTTAATTTAAATAATTAATTATATATTATATTAAATTCACATGCATAGTTGACTTGTAATTTTTGTTCCGATAAGTCGTACGTCATCACTCGACTTATGTCCCGGTTCCGGTTTTTCGAGTGTCCCTTCGTACGTTGAGAAAACTTGTACATTACGTTTCGTGACTCGTACCTTTGTCAAAATATAGTCTTAAATTATTCCTAAACTATACCACTCAAAGTATATCTTAAACTTTCGAGTATTTTGGTCATTTACTTCTATAAATCATCATCTCGTTATTTGTTATTATATATATAATAACAGATTGTTTTATGACCAAGTTAATATTATATTTAAATATATATATTCAATATTTAATAAACACGTTTTTAAAATACATAACACAGGTTATTCATATATCTAATTCCAACAGTTAATATTCCTTATTATTGTATGTGTCCAAGTTACGTTATTTAAACAAACACTTTATCATTTGTTCCGAATACCGTTAAAAATGAATAATTTCTCAAATCAACGTGGACCTCTCAATAGAGACCCGTAATGATATCATAATCCTTAAGAGACTCAGTAAATGTCTTTTACTTGAATCGTTTGGCATAATCTTTTAACTCCGTAGTTAAATATATCAATCAGGTAATCAATCAAATAAGATTAATGCACAGTATCATATACCCAACACTTAGTTACGTTTTCAAGTTATAGTATATGTATCTATTTACATATAATTATTCGTGCATCATCGTGAATAAACGAAAGGTAATTGAATAGTTCAAGAATTTTGAGATTCAGTTTAACAGACTTTGCTTATCGTATCGAAATCATATAAGATTAAGTTTAAATTTGGTCGAAAATTTTCGGGTCATCACAGAAGGGATCACCTTCTTCTTGTCTCCAATGATTAAGTAGGCTACGAACCCATCTCTAATTCATCCAGAATAGGTGATGGCTGATTGGTTGATCCATTCCGGTTACACTTTCTTCAGAGTTCAGGTGAATATCCATATCGGAATAGCTGTCGGAATTTAAGTAATTTGAACTAGATACGGGATCCATCTTGTATAATTAGAGAGATGATTTTTGATATGAAATAGATTATAGAATTTAGATTGGTACTTATCAATACATAATTTACATATGTATATATAATACCAAAATCCCATAAATTACGGAGAAATTTTTGGAAGATGGCAGTCAAAGTTTACTGTAATAGATATGCCAAGATATGAATTTTGTCTATACACTATCTATGCAATCAATGCAATAAGATGCGTTTAGACTTAAGATGATAGACAGATAATTTCTGACAAGAAATGATAAGCAAAACTTTTGACATGCAGACACAGTCGAAGTCCAGACTTACTAATGCATCCTAACAATTATCAGTTAGACACACTTATGCAAGACCTGGTTCACTAGGACCAACGCTCTGATACCAACTGTGACGACCCGTCCAAATCCATCTGGACGAACATGTCATTCATTGATTTCATTGCGAGGTATTTGACCTCTATATGATACGTTTTGTAAACATTGCATTCTTTTCAAAAGGTACACATTAAATGAATATCAATTTCTAAGGTTTTCAACGTTTGATGATTTCTACATATAGACAATCACCATAAATAATAGTTTACCATAATACATCCATTGACAATGAAGTCAAAATAAGATACACGGTAATGATTTTGTGAATGCAAAGTTTTCTTGAATAAAGCAAGTATGACTCCATGCACATAGCTTGTATCACATATAAGCAAACAGCGGAAGACTTCTAGAAACCTGAGAATAAACATGCTTAAAAGTGTCAACACAAAAGTTGGTGAGTTCATAGTTTTAATGTATCGTATAATCTGTATATAAAGGTGGATCACAAGATTTCAGTTGTTTCATCCAGAAACGTTTATCAAAATATTCTACGAAATTGAGCACCCTGGTAACTAAACTTAACGTATATATAATTTGTACCCTTTGTATAATCATCTTAATAATACACGCAAACCAACGTGTACGCTTCTCAAATAGCATACGTCCGTTAAAAGGCTAGCGCTCTAGCTCGGACGGGGATATCAAGCCCTATGGATCCATATACTACTACTCGTGCCCACCAGTTCTTATAACTGGCAGTTACTAGTTACCAAAGCTAAGGGATTTTCGGTTCAAACTCAGTGTAGAATTTAGTATGTACTTGTATCCATTGCGTTTAAAATAAAGTGCATGTATTCTCAGCCCAAAAATATATATTGCAAAAGCAATTAAAAAGGGAGCAAATTAAACTCACCTTAGCAGCACATAAGGTCATTCATCAAAAAGTGACCGTAACTCGGAATGCAAGATTAACTGTAGATCTCAACGTATCAATATTGAGATTCAATATTGCAGGAAAGTACGTAGACGCAACAGAGATGATAAATACTAGGTTTGACTTGCGAACAATACCCATGAACATTACCCATAACCTCCATAGCTATAACCCATAATTTTCTTAGTTCTATCCCGTTTGAAGCTTGTTTTGAAAGTGACACGCTCATAACCTCGTCGTAATATTTTATGTATAATATTACTAAAAATATTAAGATTAATAATAATAATAATCTTAATAATAATATAATAATAATAATAATAATAATAATAATAATAATAATTATTATTATTATTATTATAATAAATAAATACTTACGGAGTAATATACGTGTAAAAAAACTCTAGCAGAAACCTGGTATTTATAGGCATAATTCCTGATTCTGATGCCCATGCGAGTGCATGGGATTTTAGTGCAAATCTCATGCACTTGCATGAGCTCATGCACTCGCATGGGTTTTATGCATATTTCCCATGCGATCGCATGGCCGTCAGATCCAGCTCACATATTTTTTTGTTTTCTTGTTTGTCGACATAATTAAATATAATATATATAATATATATAATTTAAATAATTAATTATATATTATATTAAATTCATGTGCATAGCTGACTTGTAATTTTTGTTCCGATGACTCGTACGTTGTCACTCGACTTATGTCCCGGTTCCGGTTTCTCGAACGCATTTTCGTACGCTTAGAAAACTCGCAATTTACGTTTTGTGACTCGTACCTATGTCAAAATATAGTCTTAAATTATCAATAAACTACATCATTCAAAGTGTATCTTAAAATTTCGAGTGTTTTGGTCATTTACTTCTATAAATCATTGTCTCGCTATTTGTTGATATATATATATATATAATAACAAATCGTTTTATGACCAAGTTAATATATATTTTCAACATTCATAAACACGTTTTAAATATACGCCGCAAGTTATTCATACAATTAATATTCCAACTTATCATATATATTCAAATAAATATTTAAACCAATAAGTTTAATGTACGGTATTAAACAATTAATACATTGTTACGTTTTCAAGTTATAGTATATATATATATGTATCTATATACATATAATTGTTCGCGAATCGTCAAGAACAACCGAAAGGTATTTGAATAGTTCAAAAATTTTGAGATTCAGTTTTACAGACTTTGCTTATCGTGTCGGAAATGTTAATCATACAAAGATTAAGTTTAAATTTGGTCAGAAATTTCCGGGTCATCACAAATAATCTATCAAATTTAATAATAAAAATATTAATGTTAATATTTAAAATGAGGAAAACTTAAATCTTTTAAAGTAGTGTTTCTCATCAATTTATTTTCGATATAACATAGAAAATAAGAGAAAATTGTGCGGTTAGTTTATGTAATTTACACGAAATGTAGTGTTTAGTCCCCGAACTTCATATTCGAGATGGTTAGTCCTGTGATTTACTAAATAGACGTGGGTGGTCCTTGTCAGTAACATCCGTTAACATAAGCCATGTATGTGCCACGCATGTGAGGGGTATTTATATCTTTCCCTCCATCTTGTTTACCGCTTCATTTTTTCAATCACTCATTCCTTACCCAAATTCACTAACCCTAACTTTTTTAACTTCCAAACAACTTCATCAAATCAAAACCCAATTTAATTCAAACCAAATCAAAATCTACATCCAAATCAAAATCAATATTCAAGTGTACATCGTGACATAAAATAACATAGTGATATAAAACAAAATAGTGATAGACACAAAATCAAACACTTTGTAAACAAATGTATATGCAATTACTAAACCACTCAAAAATATATTGCTCTTATATATAAACCTCAAACACAACGAAAATCAAACACTATGTAAACAAATATATACTTCGTATTCATTTACATCATCGCCATCTTCATTTGCGAAATGCGGTACAATCTATCAAAACTTTTCGTCTTCATATACGTCGTCATCTTCATTTCCGTCATCATCGTAGAACAATTCGTAATTCAAACTATATATTGAATAAACCACAAGGACCAACCATCTCGAAAATGAAGTTTGGGGATCAAAAACTTCATTTCATTTAAATCATTGGACCAACTGCGCAATTTTCTCAAAATAAAAAAGCTACTCGTAATTGAATTGCTTTATAGCAGGTCTTCAAATCAAGGTATTATGTGTTGATTAAAAAATTAAGCAGCACGCGTGCATGTACTCAAAATAACATCGTGCCATAAAATAACATAGTGATATAAAACAAAATAGTGATAGACACAAAATCAAACACTTTGTAAACAAATGTATATGCAATTACTAAACCACTCAAAAATATATTGCTCTTATATATAAACCTCAAACACAACGAAAATCAAACACTATGTAAACAAATATATACTTCGTATTCATTTACATCATCGCCATCTTCATTTGCGAAATGCGGTACAATCTATCAAAACTTTTCGTCTTCATATACGTCGTCATCTTCATTTCCGTCATCATCGTAGAACAATTCGTAATTCAAACTATATATTGAATAAACCACAAGGACCAACCATCTCGAAAATGAAGTTTGGGGATCAAAAACTTCATTTCATTTAAATCATTGGACCAACTGCGCAATTTTCTCAAAATAAAAAAGCCAATTGAATTGCTTTATAGCAGGTCTTCAAATCAAGGTATTATGTGTTGATTAAAAAATTAAGCAGCACGCGTGCATGTATTATACGGAGTACGTATTTACAGTATAAAAACATAAGATTTCCGTATTCTCAATTCGCTTCCATAAATAATCCACTCCAATAATTAATCAAACACACACAAAACCATCCTTCATGGAGTTCATTTTCAACCCCTTCATCCTCCTTTTAACCACCACAACGGTTTTCATATCCACCATGTTGTTACTTATATTCACTTTCTTCCTCATCAACTACCTCCAACCGCTAGGTAAACCATCATCGCCGCTTAAAAGGACTCTCCTAGGATCCATGGGATGGCCTTTTATCGGCGAAACGCTAGATTTTATAGCTTGCGGTTACACCGATCATCCTGAATCATTCATGGAAAAACGTCGTTTATTGTAAGTTCCCGTCGTGATCATGCTACACAAACATACACCCATATCACACGAATATTTACAAATACTCCTATAAAACTTGAACACATAACTTTAAGGTCAATGAATTTACTGGATACCGATTGACTAATTGGCCCTTTGATCATGTTTTACATGTTTTTACGAATTATAAAAACGTATTAAAAGCTATATCTTATAGCTTAAGGAAAGGGGTATTAGGATCAAATTTCATCGGCAACATATATTAGAGTGATCATAAAAATACCGAAAATCGTGTCGGAATGCTTTACATCTAGTATATGATACTTTTCTCGGGTACATGAACAAACAAAACATTTTCGTTTTATATCTAATAAGTTGTTTTTTTTCTTCTTTTGGTTAGGTATGGAAAGGTATTCAAATCTCATCTGTTTGGTAATCCAACGATAATATCGACTGATGCAAAAGTTAGTCGAATCATATTACAAAGTGATGCTAATAGCTTCGTACCTTCGTATCCTAAATCACTAACCGAGTTGATGGGCGAGTGTTCAATTCTAAGGATCAATGGAAGTTTTCATAGGAGAATTCATGGTTTAATTGGTTCGTTCTTCAAGTCTCCATATCTTAAAGCTCAAGTTACTTCCAATATGCAAAAGTTACTTCTTCAATCCATGGCAACTTGGAAGGAAGATCGTCCTATTTACATACAAGATGAAACTAAACATGTATGCTCTCTGTATCTTTCTCTACCTACAAAAACCTATAGCAATTTTTGTTAAATGTTCAATCTCATTTATGACCTGTCTCTGTTTGAGAAAAGATTTTATATCACGTCGAACTAAACATGTTTGTTGTTGTATATCATTTCACGTATTTTTTTTTATATAAATGGTATAAAATAAAAATTAATAATAATAACCTTAGTATGTCAATGATGACAATATTAAGAACCGCCTCCGTGGTCAAATAGTTCAACTCCAATACCTTGAGTATTTAGCACGATTAAGGTCAGGGTTCAATTTGTGGCTCTGTAAAAAGTCCGTGAGGAACGTTATATTGTCCTGTACGCAACCTGATCCACATGCGCATATGGAATGATAGATCGGGTCCATGTTATGCGGTTCGAATATTCGCTCGAAAACGCGTGTGTGCGCTAAAAATAATCTAGTGGGCGGATCTTATCCCCGTCAGTGAATCCAAACCAACTTTAAAAAAATGATGACAATATTAACATCACCCGCCATTTACGGCTTTACGCCTTTGCGCATATATACACCCCAAACAAAACAAAAGTTGTGCCATGAATTTTGTTTTTAGAACACCATGTAGAAGTTACTAACTAGGGTCCAACACATGTGAAAATCACCCACCCGTTCATATCACCTTATATGCCGGAAAACACATCAATTCTAATTCGGACCACGTATAACCCTGGTGAGAATCGAACCCGGTCACGTTCTTCGATTCTTACCCTTGAATTTGAGACACGTATTCCAAAGCAATACCACTCAATTAAATGCTCGGGTGACATTTATTTATATGTATTCGTATGAATATGGTTGAATATCATGACATCTAAATGTATGAATGTATAATGTATTATGTAAAGTGGATATTAAAAGTTAAATAGTCAAATTATTATGGGGGATGATTCTCACACACTGTTTTTTATCCTCACACACTCTTTTACCCTATTATTAGGGAGGAGTTCAAGTAAATTGGTGTGTGAGGATCAAAAAACAGTGTGTGAGAATCATCCCTCAATTATTATACATTCTACAATTTTAATTTATTACTATTAATTTTTGTTGCACGATAAATTTTTGCTAATTAATAATTAAACCCGAAACACGTTGCTTCATTTGACCATTATTTATCAGGTTAATAGATCTTTAAAATTTTAAATAGTTTATGTCAAAGTATTTTTTTTGGTTAAGCGAGGAAACCCTCCTATGAACGAGCACATTGGCTCCCTCACAGAAGGTAAAACCTCGGGTAATCAAGCCCCCCGAGCGCGAGACCTGGTACCGGGTGAATTGCGCATTATGCGCACCCTCTAGTCACACTCCCTTTTTGAACAATTTGACATAGCCAGGAATTGAACCCGGGTGGTGTGTTTCATTGGGCAACTCGGTGGCCACTCAGACAAGCCTGAATGGTTAGTTTATGTCAAAGTAAGTAATTGCCTTCGTCTATATATTGACGTTTGTGTTTAAAAATAACATTACCTTTTACCAAAAGCTTACGTTTAATATTTCTTGAATTTCCTTTCATATTTTGTTTATGATTTAATTTTTATCACAATAATAAGTGTATACGGAGTATATATAAAAGGTATTGATGTATCTTAACTATTTTGGCAATTTGTGAGAAATAAATACACAAAATTGCAAAACCAAAAGTATGTGTTTGGGTGTCTTCAGTGTTTTGAAGAAATGGGATTTAAGCATAAAGCAATGCTAGAACTAGTTACAAAAGCAGTGTAACTTTTTGATTTTTTCTTAACGCTTTTTACTGTATATATACAGCAATTACAACCCATATTATTGGTTACACAATCATTTAAACATATTTATTTTGTCTACAAATATCACCACCATATGGTCCATGTTATTAATCATATGTTCCCCAACTCTTTTAGATGTCCCTATTAGTTAGTTGACAGTGTTTTGTGTAAGTAGATCGTTTTGGATCTATATTACTTCAATTGATCCTCGGATCTTTTTATCATTATATTTATATGTATATGTAAAAAAAAAAAAAAATGAACTCGCTATTAGAATTTACAACTATTTGTTATAACTTACACGCATTAACTAACTATTTGTTACTAATTATATTGATTATATTCAGATTGCGTTTCAAGTACTAGCCAAAGCTTTGATCGGGTTGGATCCGGGTCAAGAAATGGACTTTTTGATGGTCGAATTTCGAAAATTCATCGCGGGTCTCATGTCCATACCTATAAACTTACCGGGAACACAGCTTCATCGATCATTGGACGCCAAGAAAAAGATGGTTAGATTAATCCTTAAAATTATTCGCGATAAACGGGTAGATGGTCTTGATCGTTCACAACAATCATATAATGTGGCTGATGTTTTGCTTAATGATAAGAGCGAAAAGCTAACAGACGAGTTAATATCTGATAATATGATCGATTTGATGATTCCCGGCGAGGATTCTGTGCCAATGCTTATGACTTTAGCTATCAAATACTTATCAGATTGTCCCAAAGCTCTTCATCAACTTAAGGTATAGAACTAGCATTTTGTCACCTCAACAAATGTATATCATGTCATATTGTGTTAAATATTATTAGAAATTTACTATATAATATAACAAACTTATTAATTAATTTCATTGAGCTACATGTTATTCATGGTTATCACTTGCTATTAGGATTTGATATTTGATTAACTTTAAGGAATGGTAATGTAATGATTATTAAGGACATAATGACTCTCTAATTGTAATTTTCTTACCCACTTAATTAACTTGATGATGATGATGATGATTAGGAGGAAAATTTGGGGTTGAAAAGACGTAAAGAAAACCTCGGAGATACTTTGTCTTGGGATGATTACCTATCGTTGCCATTTACTCAAAGCGTAAGTTCACGTTAGATTTTTTTTATAACGTAAGATCTTAAAGTTGTAATCTGAATTGAACTTGAGTCTCTACTAGAGATTCGCAAGTGTCCACCAACCACCTGTTGAAGTATAATCGGTTAAGGTTTGCAAGTCATGTCTCACATAGAAAAATGAATGAACCAAATGCATACATATAAGTTTAGGAGGACCTCCCTCTATCACCAATTGGTTTTAGAGTAATGTGGAACTCATGAGCTTATATGTCGTACATGTTGGTGGACCTGAAACTATCCTACACGTGATATCAGAGCCGGAGCAGAGAGCAAGTAAACCGGACGCACGAGGATGAAAGAACCAAATGCATGCATATAAGTTTAGGACCTCCCTCTATCAACAATTGGTTTTAGAGTAATGTGAAACTCATGAGCTTATATGTCGCACATGTTGGTGGACCTGAAACGATCCTACACAACCTACCCAGGGTTATTAAAGTTGACTTAATTTATCAAGCTCTATAATAAACCACTTACAACACTAATTAGTGACGATGATTAATATTTATTCAGGTGATTACGGAAACACTAAGAATGGGGAATATAATAATGGGTGTGATTAGAAAGGCTATGAGAGATGTGGAGATTAAAGGTTACTTAATACCAAAGGGATGGCGTGTATTAACTCATTTTAGATCAGTTCATTTTGATGAATGTTATCATGAATCTCCCCACCAGTTTAATCCTTGGAGATGGCAGGTGATTAGTAGTACATTGTGCCGCTTAAATTGTACACTATTATTAAATTTTGATATATTTTTTTAACAATCCTTAATGTTTTTGCTAACTAGGATAAAAACATGAGCAATTGTAATAGTATTGGATTTACTCCTTTTGGAGGAGGGCTTAGACTGTGTCCAGGGCTGGATTTGGCTAGACTAGAGGCTTCTATATTCCTACATCACTTCGTTACGGCGTTTAGGTAATTTTCACGTTAAAAAAGTTTAGCGACGCAACTAATTATCTATAACAAATGACAATTCTATCCATGTCATCTTTTTATTTTTTATAAACGAACTTGCGTGCATATATTATGTGCGTAAAAAGGTTGTGCATAGCTGTTACATATTGACTATAAAGTAATAGTTATTTAATAGTACAATACTTTTATGCACTTTAACGACAACTCTAAAGGTTATCGTAAAGGTTATCGTTATGATAATCCTATATATACTGTATTTACTTGTAATGTATAGTGATGAGCAAGAATTGCAGGTGGATAGCTGAGAAAGACACCATAATCAACTTCCCAACAGTAAAATTGAAGAACAGAATGCCAATTTGGGTCAAAAAGGAGATATAAGATGTGGGCCAGGTTGAGGATGTTATGATTGAAAATTTTTAACGGGATCATTTTGTCTAAAGCAGAAGAAAAGGCTGGATTGAGAACCACACGTGTGGGTGGACATGAAATGACTAATGAGGGATGAAATGCATCTGTCCCATTGTTCAACTTACGCATAAACAGAACACGTGTGCAGAGTAATTCAACAGGAACTCCTTTATGTGAACTTGATTAAGATCAATTAGGTAACTTTTTATCTAAATAAAATTAATCAGGGATCATATTTAGTATTTTAGTGATGTGCAATATACGTATATACGTACATGCATAAAGAATGTAGCAATTGATTTTGTAGAATAATCCATGTTCATGAAGTAAACAAAAAAAATAAAAAAAAAATAAAAAAAAATAAAAAATAAAAAAAATGAAGTAAACATTTGAAGCTAATTTGTGATGTATTTCTTGTCTTATATAGGATGATTTTGTAGTAGCTAATTTATAATATCGTGTCTTGTTTTGTCATACATTCTTCTATTTATCAAAGAAAGTAAAAGTGTTTGAAAAGTAAATAATAGACATATTTATAATCATCTAAAATCTATAATCGTTGAAGCAAATAAAAGTATTGTTAACAGCAACCTGAAGTGCCGTGATTAGAATATTATGGTATTGAATCTGCATGAATATGAGTGCATGTTTTGTGTAGAGTTGGTGGACTTGGTTAGACTGCATCAACAAGAATGCAACTAACTTGCAATTCATTCATATGCTTGGTTCATTAATGGTACTTAACTAACGTTCATTTTGGTTGGGATTACTTCTATAGTTCTACCTCTTTGTCGGTTTTCGACTCGGTTAATATTTTAGAGGATGAAGATTATGATTTTGGTTCGAATATAGAGGTTGTCGTGGGTTCCTCTTCGAATCCAGCACATGTTTTGGGGGTCAAGATGTCTCGAAGTCTACGGATACTGGATTACGTGTTCCTGCAGATTGTTAAGTCGTGGGTAATGACTTTTCTTCCATTGCTCCAAAATTCGATCAATCTTTAGGGAAGAAATCAGTGTTCGAAGAGGCGTTCGATGATATGATGAGTGAAATGGAGGGCGAACCCGTTGATGCCATTCTTATCAACTCAAGCGACGCTTCTAAGGCCCCGGTTAAGGTTAAGAAAAAATGCATAAACCGGTTCAGGGGGCGAGAGTAAAGAGTTCAGTGAGTTTATCAAAAATATTTGAGGTCGGGTGCAAAGGGTCGGATTCGTTTGTTACTTTTTGGATTAGATGGTTTCCAAATCTTTTGCTCGTTTAGTAGATTGGTTACCCTCTTTTTAGTCCGTTTAGCTTTGGTTTGTTTGCCGTGCCTTGTGGATTTTGTTTAAATGTTGTGAGTTTCCGTTTGGTTCATAATTCGGTTTAGCTCGGTAGTTTTTAGAGTTGTATGTGACTTCATCTTTTTGATGAACTCCTTTTTTTTATCATTTATGTAAGTTTCTTTGTTTTTCCGCAAAAACAAAGGTACTTTAACGAACAAATTATTGTACACATTCTATTTGGTTCCTTAGTAGCTTAACTTATTCTAAGACTTGTTACCAAGGTTCAGTATGTACTTATTTAAGGCATCTGGTTCGATCTAATAGTAGTCCTTCGCTCAACGATATATTCACCCTGGAATTCTAACCAACAATTTGTACAGTTTCATTTTTTTCATTAGGGTGAAGTTACAAGAACACTAACTAATCAAGGACAATATCATAAATAAAAAGATGGTCGAAAAGTGGATTAATCATATTGGGTACTCTGGAGTTTGTGTTACCTTCTATCTTCAGATGAAGTCCTCCTGGCCTTTTCTCTTTGCCAATACAAAGAACGATTTGAATCAAGAGAAGGTTTGCTACTGAAACCTTCAAATGTCTCCCTCATAGGACTTTGTTGACGATCCATGTAAATCCTACCACTACGATTCCCCACTTCGTAACTTGAATCCATCACCATGTCGCCTTCTAGTATTCGTAGCACCTTACGACAAATTAATCATAAACATACCATAGTATTTTAGCCAACTTTGAAATTTGAGAGAAAGTTCATATATTAGATGATGAGAATAAAAAAGATTAAGACCAGGAAGTACCTGTGACATACGCGGACGCAACTGTGGATCTTTTTTAATGCATAAAGAAGCGGCTTGCAGCATGCAATAAACTTCTTGTTCTGCGTATGAGTTTCTTATCTGAGGATCAATTAAGTCATCAATGGCTTCTTCTTCCAATAATGGGCGTGCCTATCACATATCAAAGAAACAAATATCACAAATAATATCATTTCCTGCTTTAACAAAAAAATGTCTTTATTTATAATATTAATATTACGATAACAGTAATCTAACTGCTTTAACAAAATATTTAGGAGGTTGTATGAATTAAGAGTACGCTTTAAACAACTTTGAAGTTTTAACACGTTTAATCTGTCTGGCCCATTTGACCCATTTGAAATGAAACATAACCCAAATTATGTGTCTATGACTCACCCATTCTGTGAGGCATTGTTGACCTTTGGGTCGGTTAAGATCCACTGCTTTTCGTCCAGTAACAAGTTCCACCAATACAACTCCGAATGAGTATACATCAGCTTTTTCAGTGATCTGGCCACTTTGTGCATACTCAGGGGCCAGATATCTAAAACCAGAAACACATAATAATTATAATTATAAATAACATATGATAAATATGGTACATACAATTAAAAATAGGATCAAACTAAAGACCAACCCAAATGTTCCAATTACTCTTGTTTCTTCTCCAGTGTCACCATCAGGCTGCCACCTTGCTAGGCCGAAATCCCCTACCTTGCAAAATTATAGAAAAAAAAAAAATTGTTTAATTTGTTTAGCTAACATATTATAAGTGAACTTTTAAATGAACTTAAAAGAATAATGTACCAGAGGCTCGAAATCATGGGTAATGAGGATATTGTTTGGCCGCATGTCGCGATGTACAATGCAACCAACTCTGCATTCTTCATGAAGATATCGTAACCCTCGAGCTGCTCCAACTGCAATCTTTTGTCGTGCTGCCCATTTTAATGGATCTCGATGACGTCCTGCAATTATCAAAGAGTCCTGTTTAAGATCAGGATTACAGTAATGCATCCTCAAGCCTAAAAACGCCTACTTCGTTCAAACAAGTTTGAAGACAACTTTTCCTAAGCAAAACTAGATGAAGGTATAAACACGATTCAACAACAAAGAGAAATATAAAAAGACTAATTTTGGCCTCGTTTGTAGAGCATATAAAACATAGTTTAACTTTTAGAAATTTACCATAAAGATGTGAATCCAACGATCCGTTACATATATATTCATAAACTAGCAGCCTCCTCCCATCTTCAATACAAAATCCAATCAACATTACAACGTTTCGATGCTGAGCACAGCTCAACACTTCAACTTCCGAGCAAAATTCTTGATCCCCTTGAGAACTTGCTAGTTTATGTTGCTTAACAGCAACTGCTTGACCATCTGGTAGTACCCCTCTGTGTACCGACCCGTATCCACCTTCAGCCAAGAAATTCACTTGTGAAAAACCTCCAGTTGCAAGTTCCAGCTCAGCATAAGTAAACCATCTTGGAGGCTTTCCGAATATCGGTGCCTTGTGCTGACATATTGAGCACAGCGGAGGTGGGCCCGAAGGTACATTTCTGGACAATGATATAGCTTCTCTAACATTGCCATTAAATTCTATATCACTTCTATGGCTTCCATGCTCACTATCTTTATCAACCATGGGAGCTAATGAACTATATCGTTGTGAACTTTCTTCTCGGTTTTGAGACGATTGACAGCTTGACGTGATTAGGTCAACTATCCATGGTTGGAACCTTAAGCTAGAGGAAGATGATGATGGCTGATCACTTTCGGAGTCTGAACTTAACTCGGTGGGGTCCGTCTCCTTTTCGGCTAATAACGATTTCTCCTTATTTAATGAAGCATTGGTTACTGGGATAAAAAACGGTGACGTTCCGGGATCAGAACTCGATACTGATGAGGTTCCAGCTTCGGTTGTAGTAAATAATTCGGGACTGCTTGTTGGAGTAACAACTGGTCCTCGAACAGAATCAATGGATGAGTCTTTATTTTTTGTTTGTTTTTTAGATAATTGATTTGTTGAAGATGATGAACAGTTAGTTTCGGATCCCTTCTTAGGTGATCCAACCAAGTTCAGACGAAGAATTTTTGGCTGTGATTTCTTCATTATCACAATGTTGCATTGCAATTCTTCCATACATCGCTTTTGTTCATGTTTGAGCTTCCTTCAATTATGTTAATTGACCCAAAAAGTTAATCAAAGAACGTAAAATAAAAAAAATAAAGAAAATTCATTAGAATTTAGTTTATCTTACTTGTCAAGTACAACCCAAGTAGCTTGAATTTTCTTGGCCTCTGCAGCTACGGCCCCACATGGCGATCCAGCAACAATTTTTATCTTCACATTTATCTATAAAATAATCAGATCATTAAACACTACACAATGAGTAACTATATGGATTAAGAGAGACAAACCTTATTAGGATCATAAACACCATGAAGCTGAAGGATCATTTGGGAGCAAGAATCAGTAATATCAATCTTCTGGTCTGAACTTGTTCCCATATTAGACCTTTGGTGCCCACTAGCACAGTCCCCAGTAAATCTTGGAAATTTCCATAATTTTCTACCTATATTGATGAATAACATAATGATTGGTTGACTAAAGCAACAAATCAAATAGGATTAACTTGCTTATAATAAAATACCATTCAATCTCAGGGTTTAAACTTTAAGGGATAAAATTGCACCTTCAACATTCAATTGTGTTGACAAAGCCAAACAATACACAGCCAGAAGTTGATGTAATTAAGCTACAAGGAAATGAATTATAATTGCATAATAGGTAGAAGGTTTTCCTTGTTCGGGCTACCCGGAGGGCGAGTAATCCGACCCCATACTCTGATGTATGCAGCCCAGCAAGATTACTCCCTGGCTGTTTCCAACCCATCCCTGGCCACTACTATATATTCGTCCTGGACGGGACTCGAATATGAGACCTCTTGCAAAGAACCAAGACCCCAACCATTGGGCTATCTAGTCTAGTGATGGTTTGTAATTGCATAATGTGATTCAAAACTGAAAACTAACAAATTATGTTACCTGATGTTTGTGCAGGCATGACCACAAGTAATGTAATGCAATGCCCTGGTTGAACCACATGACTCAAAGCCCAAACCAAAGCAGTTTTAGGTATCTCTTTAGAAGCTTTGACTGCAACAACCACCTTCTCAGCACCATCCACCCCTTTTTCCACCTTCACCATCTTATGTTCTTTACTCATTGCACCTTATAAAGACTCACTTTACAATAAATCCCTTCTTCAATGAACCCAGCTCGAGCGATAATATAGCCCAATTCGCATTATTGTGTTGGTATCATTTGGCCCCCACCACAAATTTTTGATTCCTTGTAGTATAAATAATGCCAGCTGTCTTATATTAACAGCTTAAGATGAATACCTCCAAAAAAATATTGTAAAGATCCTTTGACCTTTTGACTAGTAATAAAACAGTAAAAGTTTATCTATATTTCTCCAATCAATTTATTTCCTAAAATAAACAATGTTTGCAAATGAATCAAACCATGAGTGAAAGTTCGTATTCACCAAATTTAGTAAGCATATTCCAATTCTGCAAAATTATAACCAAATAAATCCAAAATTAGGATCTCTTTCACCTGACCACAATTTTATATCTCTTGCTTTGTATCACATGATATATGACACATTTAATCCGTACATCGTCCTTACAATCTCTATAACCAGTCAATTTAACAGATTCAGCTGATTTTACAACGGATCTACTTAAAACCCTAACTACTGAAATAGAATAAATTGTATAATGTTTTCTTCAAATATAAATAAATTATAATAAATAAATACAAACAAAAACGAAATCAATCAATCAATGACATGACATGACTAAATAGTGTTAGCTAATGATCACCTCAATTTTTCAATTTCAACTATTACAAAAAAAATAATTATGCAAAAAAACGATAAAATAGATTACATCACGGATTCAATTTCACACAGAGTTGGTATATACAAACAAAATACAGCAAATACTTGAAGTGATTACTCAAACGTAATAATAAATGAATAAACATGCAATAATGTATTTCACTGTAAACACACAGTAATAGCATCATATATACACAAAAATAGCATCACATCATTAGCTCAAAATCAAAAATTCAAACAATAATGAACATTTAACAATTAACATATTCGTTTATTTCTAAACGTGCGTATTAAAATAATTACTAGGAATTATGTTAAATTTACCGTGATGCAGATTTAGGAATCTGAAAATGGAGATATTAATATTTTGAAACTGTTGCTGTATTTTATTTCTTATTTTTAGTGAGCGAAGGAGTGAGAGATGTTATGTTTTATACTTTTAAATCTACAGAGTTTTGTTGAGTTTGAAGGGGAAAGTTAAGTTGACGAAAATGCCCTTGGTTTTGGATGGATTTACACAAGTGGATTATTTGCTTCGTTTTCAGAAATTGCGAGTATCGAAAAACATTAAAAAGGTTGATTTATCAAATTTCACACCTCAATTTAACTAACGACAAGTCGACAAGTTCTTACTGAGAAACGAATATTATAAGTTGTTTTAATAATTTTTTGGGTTCATGATCTTATAATTATTTTAATATTTTAATTTTATTAATTATTATATTTATGATTTTATTATTTATCTATAAATCAAGCCCTAATTTTTTTTTGGGAGAATACACATACATATTATTATTATATTATATAAAAAAAATCTAATTATCTGAAGCGTTACATGACATATATCAAATCTGTTTGAGAACTACACTAGCGTCCAACATGAAACGCACTTGAATACAACTAATTAATACATTGAAACAAAACACGAAGACAAAACAAGTCTCGTAACCAATATATACCTAATCGAAATGTTGTCGTAACTGCCACCAAGATCACCAAACATCTGGAAAAACTCCTCACCTGAACTGAAGTCAGCAAGCGCGAAACCTCCCTAACATCCAACTGTAACATCCCACCCCATCATAAACCTGATACAAAAACGTTCGTCGGGCAATCTAAGAACACCCGCATCGAGACCGCAATCAGAAGACCGGAGAGAACATCGATGGCCAGTAAATCCAAGAAAATCTCAAACGATCCACTTAGACACCCTAGCCCGTCGAAACCTATGGACGGTCGAAAAACTACCGGAGGAGACACCTCGGAAACCTAATATATTGGCGCTTAGCAGCTCAAACGAAACTACTAAGGTGGCAACAACATCGGATCGTTCAGAACCGAATCCGGTGACGAGGAAGATGGAACGAGCATATTCATACCCAACCTACAACAAAAACATGAGGAAACAGATCCGTCCACTAACAGAACACACCACAACCAAAAAACCAATCACAGTAACCACACGAGCTCCGACCAAACTCGTTGGAGCTCCGGTCGGAGTCATCAACAGTATAACATAACCAAGCTAGCTATGAAGGGATGAGGAAAATCAACCAAATCCATCGGAAATGACACCTCACACCTGTAGTAAGTTAGGATGTGAAACACGCTGACAAAGAAAACCCCATTTTTGTAAAAAATAAATAAATATGAAAACCGAAAGACCACCACCGTCTGAGAGGAACCCATAACTCAAAAAGCGCTCGCTGCCCGAGCTCCTAACAGTAACCATCAGGAAAGTTACTCCGATGACAACATGAAATCCGGCCAATCACATCAACGAATCGAACCCTCACCAAAATCAACCCATACAAAACCCCACATCACAGAGTGGAAGCCACTCGTCGCCTGCGAGCGTAGAATAATTCACGAAAATTACCGGGAAAAGATCGTCAG
The DNA here is from genome assembly GCF_046630445.1 of Rutidosis leptorrhynchoides. Classification (NCBI taxonomy): domain Eukaryota; kingdom Viridiplantae; phylum Streptophyta; class Magnoliopsida; order Asterales; family Asteraceae; genus Rutidosis; species Rutidosis leptorrhynchoides. Next base: position 320,974,480 of record NC_092342.1, on the reverse strand, counting down.
AAAAGGTAAAAGATGGAGGATCGAGTAGATCGGAAAGAAAAATGCCAAAAAAGTAAAGATTGAGCACGCCAAAAAAGTAAAGCTCTAAAATTATTGTTCATATGGATTGAATTTGAGTTGCCATTTGATATTTTTAAGCCTCAGTTACCAAGTTACCCACTTGAAGTTACGATCTTATAATTGTTATAGAACGATAAACACATAACACACAATTACAAATAATCCAACACATGATTCGAACTCATAACTTTAATATTGATAAGTACCTCGATACCGCTAAATCAAACGTTATTTAATACGATATTTAAACTTGTGGCATGTTAAACCAATGAAATCGTAAAATTATGTAAACGCGCAACCTCTAAATGAATTATAAAAAAATATATAGTACTTACAAGGTCACATCATGATTTTTACTATGGTTGTAAAGGATCCAGGTTTTTCGCGAGCTACTCGAGTTCGACTCGGTAAAAAATTGATTCGATTTGGGTTTAAACGAGGTTAATCCCGAGTTTGAACATATTATTAAAAAAATAAACGAACTTGACTTTCTTATATCGAGTTTGAACAAGCTCGTGATCCTAAAAAGCTATTCAAACACCCAAAACCCTTCCTACCACGAGAACAACGGTGGAGAAAGGCTTGACCGTCGGAGATCTCAGACTACGGGGAACATCACGACCGGACGGAAAGAAAAATAAGAAGAAAGAACGAAGAAGATTACCGGAGAAAGATACCTCCGGAACACCGGCGAGGTGCTGATGATCGGAGGAAAAGTAGTAGCAGACGAGAAAACAAAATGAAAGATGGCGGCGTTCAAGAAAAAAAAAGAGAAGTTAGGGTTTGAAATGTGCAATAAGAAAAAAGAAAGGTGAGGGACGACGTCAAAAAAAGTCAAGATCTACCCACTCTTGATCCATAATGGGTAATAGTCTCTCTATTATTTGATCACGTCGTTTGCTACACTTAAACAACAAAAATAAGCGTGACTAGTAGTAGATATGAATAATAATGTTTAAATAAAGCGACAGTTAATATATTCACATAAAATATACCGAAGTTGTGTTTTTTCTTTGTTTTTTTGAATGATACACTAGTACGTCATCAAAGTGTATCATTTTGTGTTCATAGGTCACTCGTATTTAAAAATGATTTTGTAAATCACCCAAATTGTAATTTATTTCATACATATAAAATTTAGCTAAAAATTCATCGTAAATGTATAAAAGAATGCAAATATTATTATATTTGAAGAAAACTTGAAAAACAGAGTTATCGTTAATTGAGAAATTTATGATTACGTACATGTTTTGGATGAGTTTTTAGAGGAATTTGACATGTGTTGATCAATATATAAATTTGAGTGGCTTACAAAATCGTTTCTAAATATATTTGATTGATAAACACAATTTGATGAACTTTGACTACTATATAATCATGTTTTTACACAATAAAGTTAAGTGATTAATTAAAAGATGATATATTAATCAATTATGTGTTTAAAATTTAATGTAAATAATGTACATGCACATTACAAAACTTACAAGTAACATAACATTTATTAACTAAATATATTAGACCATTTGTTATTTTAATTTTATAAACTTTTTTAACTGTTTGTAGTATTGTGGTGTTGTAGAAGTGATTTATGATGACGTGACGTTGTTGTGAAATGGAGGGGTTGTGTGATAATATTAAAATGCTTAAAAATAAAAAATCACATAATATTAAAATCTAGTTAACACTATGAAAGTTTGTTGGCAAATTTCAAATGTGCTTAGTAAGTTCGTCTCATAGTTGTTCGTATACTCTTCGATCTCGAAACTCTCTATCAATCGTATCCCGATCTCTTAATCTATTCCTGACATCCCTTCTTGGATGGTTCTCTGGGTCAGTAATCATAGCTTCTTCGGTTGAGCTAATTTGAAACCCGGTATCTTCTTGAATCATGTTGTGTAACAAAACACAAGTATTAATATATTTTCGTAATTTGTTGAACTTTATAGATCTTGTATGGTGCGGGCTATTTCAGAAACGCGAATCTTCCTTGAAGAACACCAAATGTCATCTGAATATATTTCCGCCCACTTTCTTGAAATCGTTTGAACTTCGCACATTTCTCATCCGTAGATTGTGAATACCCTATCATAAGTGTTGCTCAATCCAGATATATACCATCAGTGATGTTAAAGCTAAGGGGTATAAAATAATATTAAATTTTAGCAGGAAATACTATTAAATACGATACAATTTTACACAAGATATTTATTTATTTAGAGAATGGATATACTTAAACCTTGCTACAACACTTATAGGCAGTGTACCTAATCGTACAGTAGTGTAGTTTTTAGTAAGTCCGGTTCGTTCCACAGGGAAAATCTTTTAATCAAAGCTTAACGCTATATTAGTTTTATTTTATAAAAATACAAATATATATATAAGTAATATTATTATTATAAAGGGAGGTTTTTACCGTTTAATGACCGGTTTGTCGATTTTAAAACTTTAGTCGCAGTTAAAACAAAATGTAAAATATTAAATAAATAAAAGACTTAATTTAAAGCGTAAAGTAAATAACGATAATGAAATTGCAATAAATAAAAGTGCGATAAAATAAACTTGCGATAATTAAAAAGTACGATAATTAAAAGTGCAATTAAATACAATAACAATAAATAAAAGTGCTATAATTAGAAGTGCAATTAAATATAAAATAAAGAAAATTAAATATGAAATAAAAGAATTATGCTTATTTAAACTTCCGTAATCATGATGTTTGACGTGTTGATTTTAGTTTTATGCCCATGGGTTAATTGTCCTTTGTCCTGGATTATTTAATATGTCCGTCTGGTTTTGTCCATAACAGTCCATCAGTCATAAATATAAAGTGCGAGTATCATCGTCAAATTATCCTTATACCCGAAGTTAAATATTCCAACTAATTGGGGATTTAAACTGTAACAATATTTTAATACTTTGTTTAATAATTACACCAGGATGTCGACTGAGTGTAACCCAAGATTTTAATACTTTGTTATCAATTATGCCAAGTGTCATTGTACATAATTTCACCCCTGTTTTAATAATTCCATAGACTATTAATTCATTCCCGTGTCCGGTTAAATGAACGATTATTCGTACATATAAATACCCCGCCCATCGTGTCCGATCTAGTGTATATGGTAATTTATGGGTACGTCCAATTGTAAATCTTTATATTAACATTAACAAACTATCATTTAGTTAAACAAATATAAAGCCCATTAATAGCCCATAGTCTAATTTCTACAAGTGTCGTTCTTTTGTCCAAACCCCAATTATGGTACAAAGCCTAATTATCCAATTTTAGTAATTAGCCCAACATCATGATTACTTCGGATTAAATAAGCATAATAATAACTTAGCTACGAGACATTAATGTAAAAAGGTTGAACATAACTTACAATGATTAAAAATAGCGTAGCGTTACACGGACAGAATTTCGACTTACACCCTTACAACATTTGCTAACATACCCTTATTATTAGAATTATAATTATAATTAAAATTAAAATTAAAATATATATATATATATATATATATATATATATATATATATATATATATATATATATATATATATATATATATATATATATATATATATATATATTACGTTTACATATAGAGAAAGAGAGATTTTAGGATATTTTTTACGTCGAACTGCGTTGGCTTTTTATAGGGAATTGAGTCCAGGGGAACTCCGCGACTCGCGGCATTTTCCTTCTTCAAACTCCGCAAGTCGCGGAGTTTGAAATTACAGCTCACTCAGCTTTGGCTCTTTGTTTGCCGACGAATTATAAATATATTATAATATATATATTAATTTTAAGAATTAATTATATATTATATTATATTTATATACATAGTTAACTTGTAATTTTTAGTCCGTTGCGTCGAGCGTTGAGAGTTGACTCTGGTCCCGGTTCCGGATTTTCGAACGTCCTTGCGAATAATTTAATATCTTGTACTTTGTGTTTTGAATCTTGTACTCTTGTAATTTCGAGACGTTTCTTATCAATAATTGGAACTTCTTTGATTGTCTTTTGTACTTTTGAGCTTTTTGGTCGTTTGCGTCTTCAATTCGTCGAATCTGTCTTTTGTCTTCACCTTTTATTATTTTAAACGAATATTACTTGTAAATAGAACAATTGCAACTAAAAGCTTGTCTTTCTTGAGGAATAATGCTATGAAATATATGTTCGTTTTTAGCATTATCAATCAGCAATATTATTCCTTTTTGTGTAGTGGTGTCCATTTACATAAAATGATATAGGTGGTGCGGTTCCAATTTAGACGAATCAAAAATCAGAGAATCATTTAAAACATTGATGTCATTACTAGAACCCGTCATGCCAAGAAAACGTGTCAAATTCACATATCATGTGGCAACTGCTTAAATCATGAATTTTGGGTATTTTTTTAATCACCCCTAGTGTATAAACCTTTTCACGCGTTAGGACAATTTTTCTATTCTCAATGCATATAGTCAATACTACCTAACATCCCCTGAAACCGTGTTTCTCTTCGTATGCATTATTTAAACGTGCAGTGTCGGACGAAGTTGGCTCCCTCAAATACTCATGACCATATAAGTCACACACATTGACAAAGTTTATGAAGACATCTCAAATATGACGTTTCACTCATTTGTAAATACTCATCAAGAGCATCTGGCACAATACCATACGCCAATTAACGTATGACAGATGTAATCTTTTGAAAGATTGTTAGTCCTTTCCAACCAATAGCATATTTCTTTTGCTTAAAATATAGAAGTGGGCGGGAAAATTTTCATTAGAAATTACTTGAGTTATATCACTTACGATCCGCATGAATAATTGACAACGTATACGAAATCGTCGTTCGATTTTTTTTTTTTGGATATATGGCTGTTTAAGATAAATAATCGTCTCATAAATGTTGCGTGACACATTCACGGTCTCTATGGATATATTCTCGTGCGTGGTATTTTTTTCCTTGAAGATTCACTGGTTGCGGCTTCGGCTTTGTTAGTAAGTTTTATAAATTTCAAGACTTCATCATTCAAATCGGATTCTAAAACATGATTAAAATTCTCGTATGTTTTTTCAATTTGCTTTTGTTTTTCTATACTGTAGAAATTGAAAGAGAATTATGAAGATGAAAAAGAAAATGTGTGTGTAAAAATTGTAGATGGTAGTGTGATATTTATATTGAATATTAATTGTTGCCCGTTTTGGCTGTTGTGGGTTGGTAAAACGGTAACAACTACCGTTTTGCCGGCGTAGTGAGTAGTCTAAATTGTATATAACTTTATAATTAGCAATTTACCATAGAATTTTTCGAAAGAAACTTGAAAATGTAATATCTACAAGGCAGGGAATAATGGGGCATTGGTCCATGGGGAAGTGGTACAGATGAAAGGTATTGAATTTAATGAAATTAATTACACACTCGCATCAAATGTACGTTTTTTTTTTTTTTTTTGACGAAAAAAGGATTATATTAAAAGGATACCTTCATTAAAGCAATGAAGAGTACCAAAACATTACAAGACATAAGCTTGAAAGCCCAAAGATGAAATGCAAGAACAACATGAAAGAGTCTAAGACTAATGATACAATGAAGAATTATAAAATCCCACATATGACCTGCTATATATGAGGATTGTAGTCTAAATCGCGAAACAAAATGAAAAACTCTTGTGTTTTTATCACCAAGCCTTGACCATATAAACCGAGATTGACGCCTACGCTTTGCTTAGACTTGAACCGAAATCACTTTCTATCTTTTGTTTTTGAACGTAACCAAATCACGTTCATACCCTCTAATTAATTGACGCCTACGCTTTTGTTTTTATCACCAAGCATCAAATGTACGTCCATACCCTCTAATTAATTTCTATTACTCCGTATATTTTTTTTCTTCAAAGAAACAAGAATTATATAGATCCAGGGACAATTCATCTAATCGCTGAAGAACTAAAAAAATTACAAGTTTACAACCAACTAAATTTAGCTCAAAAGATTTCAACGGATTGAAGCTAAACTGCGTACATAATGACTAAACAATATTAACCAAGATTAAACATGCTACACCCTGATTTACCATCGATTGACCCGAATAATTCCTAGATACACAATCTTATTGAAAATGTTTGGAATTCTCTATGTTCCCTTCTCATTCCATTCAATCATATATATATATATATATATATATATATATATATATATATATATATATATATACACACACACATATGCATTACATGTCTTGGGCACCAAGCCTAACAAATCTACTATAAATAATGATATTCAAATTGAAAAGAAATTATAATTCTAAATAGATATGGTAACTAAATATGTATGCTAATACATCCCCGCAGTCGCAGCGGGAGGAGGCCGGATGCAGAGACTGTCTCGAAAATCATCAAAAAGTAGCCGATGAAGTCCTTTGGTGAAAATATCAGCTATCTGATAACGAGATGGAACATGCAAAACTCGAACTTCACCACGTGCAACCTTTTCACGAACAAAGTGGATGTTCATCTCAATATGTTTGGTTCGTTGGTGTTGAACTGGATTCCCGGAAAGAAAAATAGCGGAGACATTATCACAAAACACAAGCGTACACTGAGGCAGCGGACAGTGTAACTCAAGCAGTAAATTCCGTATCCAACAAGAATGAAAAACGACATTAGCAACACCCCGATATTCTGCTTCGGCACTAGAACGTGACAAGGTATGTTGACGCTTGGACGACCAAGAGATAAGGTTATCTCTAAAATAAACACAATAACCAGAAGTGGAGTGTCTAGTGTCTGGGCAACCAGCCCAATCATCATCTGTATATGCAATTAGACGACGGTTAGGAGATTTGTACAAATGCAAACCGTAAGATAAAGTGCCACGTAAATAACGAATAATGTGTCGCAATGCATGTAAGTGAGGTGTGACGACCCGACAAAATCGCCATTGACGGCGCCGTCAACTTAGGTCCCGTTACGTGGTCATAGTCCCTAAATGAGATGCGTTTGACCAAAATTATGTCGCATTAATTTGAGACGTGCATGACTTGCAAAGTTTTAAGTAAACCAAACGGTTCGACAACAAGTATAAGTTTACAAAAGTTAATAAGTATAAATGAAATAACTTGCGACATAATATAAGTTAAAAATCACGAATGCTATTAATAGCGTATGCATGTAAACATTAAGTTATAATCCAAAGGTGCTATCACTAGCGTATGCATGTATGCTTGACCCCAAGCAAGTAATCAAAGTGTGCGGAAGCATGTATCAAGTAGCCAAGTATGAACCTGAGAAACATATAGAAAACTGTCAACGAAAAACGTTGGTGAAATCATAGGTGTATTTGTAAACGTTGTTTTTGAACCACAAGATTTAGTATATGTTGATTATCCAAATCGTTTGCATTCCAAAGATGTTGTTCGTTTGTCGAGCACCCAATTATCAAGGCTTAACTGAATGGTACCTCTGAATCATAGTGTTAGAACTTACACTATACCCGAAAATATATTTCATCCACCGACGGTAGCGAACCGTCCGAATGAGGGTTCGTCAAACCCGTATGGCCACACAACATAAGTTCACGCTTACACTTACACCCTGCAAGTGTAACTGATGATAATTGGACTTGAGGATTTTTGTTCTAATTCGTACGTGGAATGTTTGTTTTCGTACTTGTGTTCAAAGTATAAAAGTATAAACCGTATATATTTCTCATCCCATGATTTAAAAGTATAAAAGTTGTTGAAAAGATGGGACTATGATCTCACCGTAGTTGCACGCCAAAGTAAAAAGGTACTTCACAAAGTAAACGTGTGCATGAACAAATGCTAGTCTCGACCTAAACAATAGGTTGTATCAATATCGGTAAGGTATGGAGTCGGTTAAAGTTGTTCAATTAGTCCTATGGCTCGTTACGACTCGTTTAATATAGCATGTGAGTCAAATTGTCAAGTTTCATGCAAGATATAAGTATAAAAGCATGTTAGAACGATTGCATATGCATTTGGTTAAGTTTGACTAAAAGTCAAACTTGGTCAAAGTCAAAGTCAACGAGGTCGAGTCGGGTATCTGACTATTGCATATAAAAACGTAGTCATATATAAGCATGTTGGCCAAGTTTCATGTTAACCGGAGTTGCGAGTAATCGGGAATGGAATTGCAAAAACATAGTAATTTTGGTCAGCCGAGATTAGAGCGGCGCTCCAAGCCTTTGAGCGGCCCTCAGGGTGTCTGATCAGCAATTTGGGCAGTTTTGAACACTTAATGCACGAACCAAACTTCATTTTAACACAACTAATGATCCGAAAACACTAATGAAATGACCCGTCCTAATCCATAAGGACGAACACAATAACATATGATTTCATTGCGAGGTACTTGACCTCTATATGATACATTTTACAAACATTGCATTCGTTTTTAAAAGACAAACTTTCATTTCACCGAAAGTTGACGGCATGCATACCATTTCATAATATATCCAACTATAATTGACTTAATAATAATCTTGATGAACTCAACGACTCGAATGCAACGTCTTTTGAAATATGTCATGAATGACTCCAAGTAATATCTCTAAAATGAGCAAATGCACAGCGGAAGATTTCTTTCATACCTGAGAATAAACATGCTTTAAAGTGTCAACCAAAAGGTTGGTGAGTTCATTAGTTTATCCTAAATAAGCATTTCATAATTTTAATAGACCACAAGATTTTCATATTTCCATTTTTCATAAATATACGTCCCATGCATAGAGACAGAAATCATTCATATGGATTGAACACCTGGTAATCGACCTTAACAAGATGCATATAGAATATTCCCATCATTCCGGGACAACTTCGGACATGATAAATTCGCCATCATTCCGGGACAACTTCGGACATGATAAATTCGCCATCATTCCGAGACAACTTCAGACATGATAAATTCGCCATCATTCCGGGACAACTTCGGACATGATAAATTCGCCATCATTCCGGGACAACTTCGGACATGATAAAAAGGGCATATTCGATTTCGATAATTCAACCATAGAATGTAGTTTCGATTACTTGTGTATATTTCGTAAAACAGTTATAAAAGTATTTCATGTATTCGCAGTTCAAAAAATATATTTCAAAAGCAGTTATAAAAACAGCGCATGTATTCTCAGTCCCAAAAATGTAAAGAGTAAAAGGGAATCAAATGAACTCACAATACGATATTTTGTAGTAAAAATATGCATACGACAGAATTGAACAATGCAAGGTTGACATCGGATTCACGAACCTATATCATTTATTCATACATTAACATATATACTAATATTCAAATAAATATATATTTTTGATATTAGTAATATACTTGTGATATTAAATTTATTATTAATAATTACTTAACTATATTTATTATATATATATATATATATATATATATATATATATATATATATATATATATATATATTCTATTAAATTATCATAATAATATATTATATACTTTATTAATATCTTTTGAATAAGTACTTAGTATTAATATTTTTAAATACTCATAATTTTTAATATGATAACATTTTTAATAAATTCGAGTTATATTAAAACGTAATTGAACAAAAAGTATTTTATTAGTAAAAATAGTATACTTATTATATATACTTCCATATATCTAATGGTTGTATCTAATTTATAATATCTATCTTTTTAGTTTAAGATCATAAAAATTTAGTTAAAGTTTATATACGAAATACATTTAAAACTATAGTTATAGTTAGTAATATTAATTATAATAACAATAATGATAAAAATAATACTAACTTTAATAAAAAGATAAATTTAAAACTAGTGATACTTTTAGTAATACTGATAATAATAATAATAATAATAATAATAATAATAATAATAATAATAATAATAATACTGATAAAAATAATAACTATAATAATAAATTTACTACTAATGATAATAATGATAGTAATTTTTAAAATAATAATACTAATAATAATAATCATATTAATAATAAGGATGATGCTAATAATGATATTATTAATAATAATAATACTAGTAATGTTTAGTTAATAATAACAATAATAATAATGATAATAATAATAATAATAATAATAATAATAATAATAATAATAATAATAATAATAATAATAATAATAATAATAATAATAATAGTAATAGTAATGACTATCTCTCAAGAAAAAGTTCCAAAAATAATGCCTATGCCAGGGCTCGAACCTGAGACCTCTCGCTAACCCGACACCACACCAAACCACTCCTCTGTTTATGTTTTAACTGAATAAAATGTATCCTAAATATATATAACCATTCTTTTCTGTTTCTATCTCTTCTTTTTCATCAAACTCCAATCATTCGACATCATCCCATCTCATTACCACAACCCAACCATCATCATCCTATTCTCCTTTTTGATTTAATATACACACCACCTCAATGTTATTTTATGTGATCATATTAATTATCATCGCTAGCAATCCTCGTTATCCTAATTATTATCCTATCATCATCAAAATCGTGTAATGTTATCATCTTTATTATCCTAATCGTTATCATATGCACGATCCCCATAACTCATGATCTTAACTTCATCATCAAATAAAATTAAGTTCATAACATCATCTAACATCATTGTCTTCATCATCATTCTTCATGTCTTCGCATTTTAATCCAACAGGACAGTACAAAAGCCCTAATGCTGTATTGGTTGTCGATATAAAACAGAAACAATAGTTGGCAAATCAGGAAATGGTTTAGAAGAAACAGGAAAAGAAAAAAAAAGGCGGTCCATCTTCTGTTTTAAGTAGCAGCCAAATTTCGGTTTAAATAGCAGCCCAACTCCATATTTCCCAAGCCCAATCTTATAACTTAATAAAGCCCAATAATCATTTGTATGTTCTCGATCCAAGTTAGAAACGGGAGAACAGATAAAAAGCAAAAGCAGTTGAAGAGAAAAAAAAATATTGAACGAGGGACTTAGTGGGATGATTGTGGCCGACAACAATAGAATAAAAGGGTTACGTTTTGTGATTTCTCAAACAGAAGAAACAAATTACGCTCATCATCATCTTACACGTATATCTTCATCATCTTCATTGGTTTTGTATCACTATCATAACATCTATCTTAATCATAACGTGATCATCTTCTTAATCATAACTGTGGGTATAAACAGGAAGACAGATACAGCTGTAATAGCAGTAAATCTGTTCGATCAGAAGGAAGAATGAAACAGGAAACAATCGAGCAAACTGCAGTGGTTGTCGATGTGGTGTTTGATTTAAAACAGAAAACAGAAAATCACGGCAGAAGCTTGTTTCAAGTAACAGTAGCAGTGTAAGTTCGAAAAATAAAATGATTAAGATGATGGTTATCGAAACATAAGCAGATAGATGATTTCATGGCGGTTACTTGGTGGTTTTGGGGCGATGGTTATGGTGAACATAGGTGGTGATAATTGGTGTTCTATTGGAGGTGGTTCTTGCGAGCAACACATGAAGCATACTGCATCAATAGCAACAAACATTGTTGTGATGTTGGTGACTTAAGGTTGTGGTGATCGAATGGGTGTGATTCAAATGGGTATTACAATCGAGTTAGTAATAGAAAAAGATTACGTGGTGTACGAAACTTATATCAAAAACAATTTCAAAAGTGGTGGGTTTGAGGTGACAACGGGTGTGGTTCATAGGGGCTTCAAGGTGTCTGTGGTGTTTGTAGTATTTAAAGATGGTGAATATTGAGTTCATGATTAAAACCAAACATAAAAGTAGTAGTGAAGTATGGTGATGGTATTGAGTTAAGATGAAACGAATAAGAATAGCAAAATATAGTAAAGAATGAGTAATAGAATTCTTAGTTATCGCTGTTCTTCGAATAAGAATATGAGTGAGAGATAGTAAGAGAGAGTTAAGTGGTTTATGCCTCATAATGTACGTATATAAAGTATGTATATAGAATTAGAGAATTGATAGTTAAATTATGATGCTCAAAAGGAACAAAAAGAAACAGTAAGTCACAATATATTGTCTCCAATTAATTTTAATCAATTCAAGGTTCGTCCAAATGAGAAAAGAAATGTATAGAATATAATATTAATTAATAAACGTGTGAATTAAAATTAGCAGCCACTTAATTTGTACTCTCCTACCGACAGTTTTTACGGACTGCAATATCGTACTCCGTTGATAAATCAGTGGCGGATAAAAGTATTCAGAAAAATTCCATTTTTTTAAATTAAGTATATTTATTTATTTTGGTCATTATGGTATAAAATTCGAGCATTAACTATTAAATAAAAATTACATTAATTATTCACTCCCAATCCCAAGTAAAATATAAAAAGTTTTAAAATTCAACAAATAGTTTCTAAATACATTTTTAATAAGCCTATAATTTATAGAACTCATTATCTTATCACCGTTTATTTTAAAATTACATATGTTTGAATTTAACTTGCTTAATATCAATCGGAACATCAAACGAGTATTACAATCATTTAATATTTATTTTTAATATACTTTATTTATATATAGAGATACATTTTAAATAATAATTATTATAATATCCTATTTTTATTTTATTAATTTTTAATAACAACAACATATAATATTCAAATTATATTTCGAATTATTATTTATATATACATACACGCATATCTATTTATAATTAATTGTTCGTGAATCGTCGAGAGCAGTCGAATGTCAATTGAATATATGAACATCGTTTCAAAATTTTCTAGACTCAACATTACGTAGTTTGCTTATCATATCGAAATCATAAAAAGATTAAGTTTAAATTTAGTCGAAAATTCTCGGGTCGTCACAGTACCTACCCGTTAAAGAAATTTCATCCCGAAATTTGAGTGGGATCATCATGGCTGACAATAAGTATGTTTTCATGATGCATACGAGTTAGAAATTAAAGTTTTATCATCATTGAGTAATATGGATAAAACAATTCGATTACGCGAAGAGTATAAGTGAAGCTATCACAAAAGAGTGAAATGAGAAAATAATGTTTCGTCATATCCTTTGACGTAGATATGGTTGATTTTCGGAGTTCAAGGGATTTAGAGAAAATCTTCGTGGTAAGATTTGATTCTTCGGTAATTAAGGAAATTAGAATCCTCTTTGTTAAATGCGATGATCTGTTTTGATTGTTCTGTCGAATATTTCACTATAAATCCACCCTCTCCATTTCCTTTATATTTTGGAGTTCCATACTTTTGTTTTCTCTTCCCGACTTTAAGTCAAGCGAATAATAGTCCAGAATTCGTAGATATGAATTTCGGAATGAACATAGTTAATGTTCTAAGAGAGATTGTAACAGCACGATCTTGATTGGTTAAATTACCATAAAGATTGAAATATCAAGAATTTATGTTCTTGGTATGTTTGAAGATTAGGTAGAATGTAAGAGTCGTGTAACATGACACATGATGACGGTATGGTCTGTGAATCATCATGTTTCGTTAGAAACTCAGCATGACTTACTGTAATATAACCATGTTGATCAAGTGTCATTATATTATACTAACTCATGCTTCAGTTCTCAACATTACTTCAAAAATATTCATATTTTAAATTCTAAATTTTCAGAATTTAGAAACTAAAACAGTTTTCCTTTCTGATGTAACACTGATATCGCGAAAAGATAAATGATTTCAGATAAGAATAGTTATGAAAATATCTTCAGAAATATTGAGGATATTTATAATGAAAGATACGATGATATCATAGAATTTCTAATATCGATGGATGATGATGAAGATTTATCCGTAAAGGTGTAGAGTCAGGAGCAAGGTATTCGTTAATGACTTCAGCAGATACTGAATCATTTGGATTCTTTGAAGGTATGTTTAGTCTTTGTGATTTTTCCATAGCATCCTTCATGGTTTGCTCAATCCGTTTTCCAGTTCCAACTTTTCTGAGCTTTGCCAACATATTATTCTTTATCAACAAACTTCCAATGGTTAAGGTCGTGTACAGTTTTTTTTTTGCTGTTTCATTCAGCTTTTTCAGAATTTAGAGTATTGATTCGTAGACTGGGTGCTTTTCAGAATTTCAGAATGGAAGATCATAATTCTAAGAGATAAAGGTTATATGTATACATATAACTGTAGATGTAGACATGCTGCGAGATTTCAAAATACTGATTGCTAATTCTCGGTAATTGATGTGGTAATTCTCGTTATAAGATGTAGATGAGCATATGAATAGGTTTTAACGAACAAATATAATGGTTCTTCGGAGAGACTTAAAGTCAATGAGTAATGAAGTTGTTGATGAGTTTACTGCTACTGTGGTGGAATATAAACGGTTCCCCAGTAACGATGATGAAGGCAAACTTATACATCAATGTTAAAATAAGGCTAATTCGAATGAAAGTCGAAGTTGATTTGCTGGAGCTGTGACAAAATTGGCTAATTTGGAGAGGGATTGTAAAATTATTTTCGGTAATAACAATGCCAAGGAAGCTAGCACAGATACGTGTTAAACGTTTACTCAGGTTCCAAAACAGGTGCATAACTATATGCATCTATCTTTTCTTCCGTAGATGAAGTACGGTTGGTTCATCCTCTTGATTGAGGTGTTTTCAAGAATCATGAAAGGTTTGAACGCAGATTGTAATCGTCAAGATACAAATGAAGTTTAAGATGAAATCAAGTGGCAAACTTGAAGAATTGTTTAGTTTCATATGTTATAATCAATATTTTAACTCATTTTAATTATCCAATATTGGTAGTCCACAGTTAGTAGTTCACAGTTAATATTTCAATAATTCATATATAGTTTAATATATAATATTCGAATTAATTAATACGTATCGTGACCCATTGTATACATGTCTCAGACTCGATCACAACTGAGAGTATATATATTATTTTAGAATCAACCTCAACCCTGTATAGCTAACTCCAGCATTACTGCATATAGAGTGTCTATGGTTGTTCCAAATAATATATATAGATGCGTCGATATGATATGTCAAAACCTTGTATACGTGTCCCGATATTTAAAATGCGTAATTAATAGTATTTAAATGACGATAAATAAAGTGCGTAAAATAAATAACAGAAATTAAATGACAATAAATAAAATTGCGAAAATTAAATTACGATAATTAAAATGTAATAAGGAATTAGCAGTTAGCTAGGAACAGTTAGCGAGGATTTTGTTAGGGATTCTTAACAAAATTTCTCATAGTTAATTTGTTTGTTTCTAACAAATTTTATTTTGTCCAATGTTTTCTTCATTATGCCACTTGTTGGATTTTAATAGGTTAAAATCCAAATATGAAATTTGAATAAAAATGGTTATTCTGCTGTGAATGGATACGTATATCTGTGGATGTAAGTAGGATAGTAAATGACCGATGAATCAGATTCGAAAAATGTACAGTGTGACTTATTAATGTGAAATCTAAATATTCCTCGGGTATTACCTACCCGTTAAAATATTTTCACCATTAACAGTTTGTACAAAAGAATTTTTAATTACAATCTTTATGAAAACATATATACATATATATTTTCTTCAGATGTAATCATGGATTTAATGAGTTAATATGATATTAATCTCATTTGCTTTTCGGTTTGAGCTAAAATAAGTAATCTCTAAAACTTTTAGAAACCACATATTTTTCGCAAAATATTTCTTCAATGAAGTTACGGATCAATACTTCATCGTTCATTGTTGTTGGTACTCCTTGGTATCTATGGTGTGTATGATGTTGAAGTTCGAGATACAGATTATGATGTTGAGGTGTGAGAAGCAGATATTGCTGTTGGTGGTACTGCTGATGTTGTTGATGGTGGTACTGTTGATGCCGGTGCTGCTGCTGGTGCTTGTAACCTTTGCACCATATTCTCCAAAGCCACTACCCGAGCGCGAAGTTCGTTAACTTCTTCTATTACATCGGGGTGATTATCGGTTCGGACAAGTGGGTGAATAAGATCTAAAATATGGGATAGTATATAATCGTGACGAGATACTCTGGAATGAGAGAGAAAATGGTGTCTCGAATAGGTTCGCCGGTAAGTGCTTCAGGTTCATCGTTAAGAGGGCAATATGGTGGGTGGAAGGTATCGCCTTCTTCTTGTCTCCAATGATTAAGTAGACTACGAACCCTTCAGATGAATTAGGGATGGCTAATTGGTTGATTCATTCTGGTGACGCTGCTTCCGGAGCTTAGGTGAAACTCCATGTCGGAATCTGAGGGACTTGAACTAGTGGTGAGTTCTATTTCGTACGATTAAATAAAGGATTTTTCGATATAAAAATGATTTTCAGCTATCGGATGGTATTCTAATTACATAGAATATCTATATATATGGAACAAAAGATTTCGTAGATTACGGAGGAATTTACGGAATATGTCAGGCAAAGTTAAAGTTACAGTAACAGATACGCTAAGATATGAACTAGCAGATACGCTAAGATATGAATTTTGTCTATACACTATTCATGCAATCAATGCAGTAAGATGTGTCTAGACTAAGAATGATAAGCAAGTAATTTTTGACAAGGAATGATAAGCAAAACTTTTGACATGCTGACACGGTCGAAGTCCAGACCCACTAATGCATCTAAACAACTATCAGTCAGACACACTAATGCAAGACCTGGTTCGCTAAGACCACCGCTCTGATACCACCTGAAATGACCCGTCCTAATCCATAAGAACGAATACAATAACATATGATTTCATTGCGAGGTACTTGACCTCTATATGATACATTTTACAAATATTGCATTCCTTTTTAAAAGACAAACTTTCATTTCATCGAAAGTTGACGGCATGCGTACCATTTCATAATATATCCAACTATAATTAACTTAATAATAATCTTGATGAACTCAACGACTCGAATGCAACGTCTTTTGAAATATGTCATGAATGACTCCAAGTAATATCTCTAAAATGAGCAAATGCACAGCGGAAGATTTCTTTCATACCTGAGAATAAACATGCTTTAAAGTGTCAACCAAAAGATTGGTGAGTTCATTAGTTTATCATAAATAAGCATTTCATAATTTTATTAGACCACAAGATTTTCATATTTCCATTTTTCATAAATATACGTCTCATGCATAGAGACAAAAATCATTCATATGGATTGAACACCTGGTAATCGACCTTAACAAGATGCATGTAGAATATTCACATCATTCCGGGACAACTTCGAACATGATAAATTCGCCATCATTCCGGGACAACTTCGGACATGATAAATTCGCCATCATTCCAGGACAACTTCGGACATGATAAATTCGCCATCATTCCGGGAAAACTTCGAACATGATAAATTCGCCATCATTCCGGGACAACTTCGGACATGATAAATTCGCCATCATTCCGGGACAACTTCGGACATGATAAATTCGCCATCATTCCGGGACAACTTCGGACATGATAAAAAGGGCATATTCGATTTCGATAATTCAACCATAGAATGTAGTTTCGATTACTCGTGTATATTTCGTAAAACAGTTATAAAAGTATTTCATGTATTCGCAGTTCAAAAAATATATTTCAAAAGCATTTAATAAAGCAGTTATAAAAACAGCGCATGTATTCTCAGTTCCAAAAATGTAAAGAGTAAAAGGGAATTAAATGAACTCACAATACAATATTTTGTAGTAAAAATATGCATACGACGGAATTGAACAATGCAAGGTTGACATCGGATTCACGAACCTATATCATTTATTCATACATTAACACATATACTAATATTCAAATAAATATATATTTTTGATATTAGTAATATACTTGTGATATTAAATTTATTATTAATAATTACTTAACTATATTTATTTTATATATATTCTATTAAATTATCATAATAATATATTATATACTTTATTAAAATATTTTGAATAAGTACTTAGTATTAATATTTTTAAATACTCATAATTTTTAATATGATAACATTTTTAATAAATTCGAGTTATATTAAAACGTAATTGAACAAAAAGTATTTTATTAGTAAAAATAGTATACTTATTATATATACTTCTATATATCTAATGTTTGTATCTAATTTATAATATCTATCTTTTTAGTTTAAGATCATAAAAATTTAGTTAAAGTTTATATACGAAATACATTTAAAACTATAGTTATAGTTAGTAATATTAATTATAATAACAATAATGATAAAAATAATACTAACTTTAATAACAAGATAAATTTAAAACTAATGATACTTTTAGTAATACTGATAATAATAATAATAATAACTATAATAATAAATTTACTACTAATGATAATAATGATAGTAATTTTTAAAATAATAATACTAATAATAATAATCATATTAATAATAAGGATGATCCTAATAATGATATTGTTAATAATAATACTAGTAATGTTTAGTTAATAATAACAATAACAATAATAATAATAATAATAATAATAATAATAATAATAATATAATAATAATAATAACAACAACAACTACCTCTCAAGAAAAAGTTCCAAAAATAATGCCTATGCCCGGGCTCGAACCTGAGACCTCTCGCTAACCCGACACCACACCAAACCACTCCTCTGTTTATGTTTTAACTGAATAAAATGTATCCTAAATATATATAACCGTTCTTTTTTTCTTCTATCTCTTCTTTTTCATCAAACTCTAATCATTCGACATCATCCCATCTCATTACCACAGCCCAACCATCATCATCCTATTCTCCTTTCTGATTTAATATAGACACCACCTCAACGTTATTTTATGTGATCATATTAATTATCATCGCTAGCAATCCTCGTAATCCTAATTATTATCCAATCATCATCAAAAATTGTGTAATGTTATCATCTTTATTATCCTAATTGTTATCCTATGCACGATCCCCATAACTCATGATCTTAACTTCATCATCAAATAAAATTAAGTTCATAACATCATCTAACATCATTGTCTTCATCATCATTCTTCATGTCTTCGCGTTTTAATCCAACAAGACAGTACAAAAGCCCTAATGATGTATTGGTTGTTGATATAAAACAGAAACAATAGTTGGCGAATCAGGAAATGGTTTAGAAGAAACAGGAAAAGAAAAAAAAAGGTGATCCATCTTCTGTTTTAAGTAGCAGCCAAATTTCGGTTTAAATAGCATCCCAACTTCATATTTCCCAAGCTCAATCTTATAACTTAATCAAGCCCAATAATCATTTGTATGTTCTCGATCCAAGTTAGAAACGGGAGAACAGATAAAAAGCAAAAGCAGTTGAAGAGAAAAAAAATATTGAACGAGGGACTTAGTGGGATGATTGTGGTCGACAATAATAGAATAAAAGGGTTACGTTTTGTGATTTCTCAAACAGAAGAAACAAATTACGCTCATCATCATCTTACACGTATATCTTCATCATCTTCATTGGTTTTGTGTCACTATCATAACATAAATCTTAATCATAACGTGATCATCTTCTTAATCGTAACCGTGGGTATAAACAGGAAGACAGATGCAGCTGTAACAGCAGTAAAGCTGTTTGATCAGAAGGAAGAATGAAACAGGAAACAATCGAGCAAACTGCAGTAGTTGTCGATGTGGTGTTTGATTTAAAACAGAAAACAGAAACTCACAGCAGAAGCTTGTTTCAAGTAACAGTAGCAGTGTAAGTTCGAAAAATAAAACGATTAAGATGATGGTTATCGAAACATAAACAGATAGATGATTTCATGGCAGTTACTTGGTGGTTTTGGGACGATGGTTATGGTGAACATAGGTGGTGATAATTGGTGTTCTATTAGAGGTGGTTCTTGCGAGTATCACAGGAAGCATACGGAATCAATAGCAACAAACATTGTTGTGATGTTGGTGACTTAAGGTTGTGGTGATCGAATGGGTGTGCTTCAAATGGGTATTACAATCGGGTTAGTAATAGAAAAAGATTACGTGGTGTACGAAACTTATATCAAAAACAATTTCAAAAGTGGTGGGTTTGAGGTGACAACGGGTGTGGTTCATAGGGGCTTCAAGGTGTCTGTGGTGTTTGTAGTATTTAAAGATGGTGAATGTTGAGTTCATGATTAAAACCAAACATAAAAGTAGTAGTGAAGTATGGTGATGGTATTGAGTTAAGATGAAATGAATAAGAATAGCAGAATATAGTATAGAATGAGTAATAGAATTCTTAGTTATCGCTGTTCTTCGAATAAGAATATGAGTGAGAGATAGTAAGAGAGAGTTAAGTGGTTTATGCCTCATAATGTACGTATATAAAGTATGTATATAGAATTAGAGAATTGATAGTTAAATTATGATGCTCAAAAGGAACAAAAAGAAATAGTAAGTCACAGTATATTGTCTCCAATTAATTCTAATCAATTCAAGGTTCGTCCAAATGAGAAAAGAAATGTATAGAATATAATATTAATTAATAAACGTGTGAATTAAAATTAGCAGCCACTTAATTTATACTCTCCTACCGACAGTTTTTACGGACTGCAATATCGTACTCCGTTGATAAATCAGTGGCGGATAAAAGTGTTCAGAAAAATTCTATATTTTTAAATTAAGTATATTTATTTATTTTGGTCATTATGTATAAAATTCGAGCATTAACTATTAAATAAAAATTACATTAATTATTCACTCCCAACCCTAAGTAAAATATAAAAAGTTTTAAAATTCAACAAATAGTTTCTAAATACATTTTTAATAAGCCTATAATTTATAGAACTCATTTTCTTATCACCGTTTATTTTAAAATTACATATGTTTGAATTTAACTTGCTTAATATCAATCGGAACATCAAACGAGTATTACAATCATTTAATATTTATTTTTAATATACTTTATTTATATATAGAGATATATTTTAAATAATAATTATTATAATATCCTATTTTTATTTTATTAATTTTTAATAACAACAACATATAATACTTCAAATTATATTTTGAATTATTATTTATATATACATACACGCATATCTATTTATAATTAATTGTTCGTGAATCGTCGAGAGCATTCGAAGGTCAATTGAATATATGAACATCATTTCAAAATTTTCTAGACTCAACATTACGTACTTTGCTTATCGTATCGAAATCATATAAAGATTAAGTTTAAATTTAGTCGAAAATTCCCGGGTCGTCACAACTAAAAACGCATACCATACATCGTTGGAAAGGTATTTTAACGAGGAATACAATTAAACATATATCATCAATCAAATTCATCATTTAAAATAACGAAAACCTCGTCGATCATTATTTAACGTTTCAAGCTCAAAAATGCAAATGGTGATTCGAGAATCCAATTTACACATACGATATGCCGTTTTGAAGCTAATTAAACATACATTGCAACTAAACACTTACTAACAACATTTTATAGCATTGAATGCATCAAAATTCATATTCAAGGTTACTAAACCCTAACCCAAAAATCATGAATTCAACAATTTTGTTAATGAAGTTTTTCTAAATCAACCTACATACCAAAACGAAGCTAATGGTGCTAGTAACACATTTAATACATGAGCTTTAATATTTAACAACATTAAATTATCCAAAACTCAAGATTAAATAAACCCTTTTTCAAGTTCATGCTAGTTTATGCAAAATAGCAAGATCGAGCAAATAAATCACATATTCATGTTAGACTCGAGCCATAGACACTAATGAACACACTTTTAAGTCAAGAACATCAAGAACATGAAATCTAGAGTTTTTAGAAACCTTACCCCAAGTAGTGAAATTAGTATCAAAACGTAGAGGAAGACGCAAGGATTCCAAAAGTACAATTTATTTGAGTTGAGGTTTGCTAGATCTTGAGTTAATGATGAATTTGTGGAGAAGGTGAAAAGGATTCAAAGATGGAAGTAATAAGTGAAAGAAAAAGAGAAAAGAAAAGAAATGAAAATGAATGGTGGGGAGGGGTGGGTTGACTAGTTGACCTAGTCACTAGTTTGCCCACTTGACAACATTAGTCCCTCGAGTTTAAAAGCGGGTGTGTGAATTAACCAAACGAATTATTTTAAATACGCGAGAGTAAACAGAAAATGTTAAAATTCAATAACGAGAATATTAAGAACGTTAGTTAACGGAAGGTACGAATTTAGATAACGGGAGATATTATCTAAAAAAAAGACGGGCGTTAAAATGAATTAACGAAAAAAGGTGGGTTATTACATTACCTACACCTTAAAAGAAATTTCGTCCCGAAATTTAGTTGGAAGTAGTAGTCTTTGTTTCTTCCTCGAGATCTTGTGTCGCCAATTCTACGAATAAGTGAGGGTACTCCCTTCTCATTTGATCTTGGCATTCCAACGAACTTTGACGATCGGGATTTTAATTTCACAATTCATAATTTCAACCGGTTTTCCCATGAAGTGGAGTTTGTCATCGATAGTAAGCTCATCGAAAGGAATAACAAGTTCTTGTTTGGCAAGACACTTCTTTAAGTTTAATACATGGAATGTAGGATGAACGGATTTCGATTGAGTTGGGAGTTCGAGACGGTAAGCAACGGGTCCAATACGCTCCAAGATTTCAAAAGGATCAAAATATCGCGGATTTAGCTTTCTACGTTTCTCGAAATGGATTACACCTTTTTAAGGTGCGACTTTTAACATTTTGCGATCACCCACTTGGAATTCGAGAGGTTTACGTCTAACGTTGGCATAGCTCTTTTGATGACTACGGGCCGTCTTGAGCCCTTCTTGGATTTGAATAATTTCTCGGTTGTTTCATGAATGAGTTCGGGTCTGGTGGTTTGCTTGTCGCCTACTTCGGCCCAACAATTAAGAGAACGACATTTGCGACCATATAAGGTTTCGAAAAAAATGCGGCGTTAATACTCGAATGATAACTTTCGTTGTAAGAGGAATCAATTAAAGGCAACAATTACAAGTTCGTGATATGTTTTCCAAGGTTTGAATCGTATGTTTGCTTGGTCCGTCAGTTTGTGGATGGTACACGGTACTCATGTTTAAACGTGTTCCCAAGGCTTCTTGTAAGGCACTCCAAAATTTAGAAGTGAAACGAGTATCTCAATCTGAAATAAATGACAATGGCACACCGTGTCGAGAGAGAATTCCTATAGTGTATAGTCGTATAAGTTTTTCCCATCTTGTCGGTTTCTGAAAAACGTTTGTTAGAGCAAGTTTCTTATCGGTTTCTGAAAACATTCATTAGGACTATTCACCCTCGTGGCGAATACTAGTATAACGTGAAGAGTCTCTCTCTCCATTGAGAGTTTAGATAAAAGATTTTCTTATACAGAAGTACGAGTGTAATGCGAGAGAAGTTTCCGCCTCGATGTGAGCATATCATGCATTTTGGTAGTTCGTCGATAAAACTGTGCGAAAACAAGATAGTATACACGTGTAGCATATGTTTTGAAGTTGAAAGAATTGGTCATTTATTCAGAAGCATCAATATGATTTGGTAATATCAAGATGTGTCCCTGGTATGGTTGTTATCAATATTCTCGAAGTTTTCGGATGGCAACAAGGAAAAATAAAGTCATGTACATGGTACATGGTGATGATTAAGTTGATCCAGTCTAATCACCATCACGAGTCATTAGAACTTTGGTATGACTTACCATAATATAATCATATTGATCGAGTGTCGTTATATTACGCTAACTCATACCTCCATTCCCACATCACTCCATAGAGTCAAGTTCGTGTAATCATGAAGATTTAAAATGAACAAAGTGTAACGGCATCTCTAACGTGACTCGTATTTAATCGAAAGAATTAGTGCAACTCTGAAGATGCGTTTCCCGAGGGAAGTGTATAACTGGTTGTTCACGTCAATGTGGTTCAAGTCAAACAATAATGTCTTTAGGTATGAAAAGAGTAACTAATTAGGATAATAAATAGCACGCAACCGTAGTGATAAGCAGTGATGATGATACTCATCTAGAGTAGTGGTGGTAGTAACAAGAAGTGGTAGATAGTGAAGATCACCGGTGTAACATCGGTAGTGGTTAATGATTTCCATAGTGGTGGAAACTTTATAGTGCTCGTGGATATTAAGCTGGGACGGTGGTGAATAACAACTTGGGAGACAAAGTTCCCGAACTAGTATAACTAATGAAGTCATCGTCATCCTTACGTGTATGAATCTTGAATTTATGTGTGTTACCAGAAAGTGGCAGAATACGGATTCGCATGACGAGAGTTAGGTACAATTAAGAAGTTCACCTAAGAAAGATTCAAGTATATAATGCACAAGTAGTCAAGTAAGTTCTATCTATAGCAAATGCAAGTCAAAATGCAATGGTTAACTATCCGATTGTAGTCTAGATTCACTAATGCGTCCTAACGAATCTGTCAGACACACTAACGCACATCCTAGATCCCTACAACCAATGCTTTGATACCAACTGTGACGACCCGACAAAATTTCCATTGACGGCGCCGTCAACTTAGGTTCCGTTACGTGGTCATAGTCCCTAAATGAGACGCGTTTGACCAAAATTATGTCACATTCATTTGAAACGTGCATGACTTGCAAAGTTTTAAGTAAACCAAACGGTTCGACAACAAGTATAAGTTTACAAAAGTTAATAAGTATAAATGAAATAACTTGGACATAATATAAGTTGAAAATCACGAATGCTATCAATAGCGTATGCATGTAAACATTAAGTTTGAATCCAAAGGTGCTATCACTAGCGTATGCATGTATGCTTAACCCCAAGCAAGTAATCAAAGTGTGCGGAAACATGTATCAAGTAGCCAAGTATGAACCTGAGAAACATATAGAAAACTGTCAACGAAAAACATTGATTAAATCATAGGTGTATTTGTAAACGATGTTTTTGAACCACAAGATTTAGTATATGTTGATTATCCAAATCGTTCTCATTCCAAAGATGTTGTTCGTTTGTCGAGCACCCAATTATCAAGGCTTAACTGAAATGCACATCTGAATCATAGTGTTAGAACCTACACTATACCCGAAAATATATTTCATCCACTGAAGGTAGCGAACCATCCGAATGAGGGTTCGTCAAACCCGTATGGCCACACAACATAAGTTCACGCTTACACTTACACCTTGCAAGTGTAACTGATGATAATTGGACTTGAGGATTTTTGTTCTAACTCGTACGTAGAATGTTTGTTTTTGTACTTGTGTTCAAAGTATAAAAGTATAAACCGTATATGTTTCTCATCCCATGATTTAAAAGTATAAAAGTTGTTGAAAAGATGGTACTATGATCTCACCGTAGTTGTACACCAAAGTAAAAAGTGAAGGTTTTCGTATGCCCGAGAGACATATTAAAATAATGTGGCTAATATGTTTTGATTCAAGTCGGGTCATACCCAATAACAAGCTTACCGACACCTTAATCGTATTTATTCTTAATGAATGGATCATTAAGTGAATACGCAACACTTGGATTTTAGAAAATCGGTTTTCTAAGATATCATTACTTGAAATAAATTATATGGATAATTTATGTGATAAGCATTTAATTATTTGCAAGATTAAATAGTTATGTTGTGATACTTTTATAAAAGAGCTTATAAAATGTAAGTAACAAATACATGGAAATTAAAATGGAACAAGTTTTATAAAATTTAAAGGCTACAATTTTATAAAAACCCCATGGGGGGACGGTTTTGTGAGGACCAATGTGTCCAACCATGCTTGTTAATTCTACTTTCAAGATGCACAATATCACATACATATGTTTATTTAATCTTCCCATGCTTTGACTCAAGTAATACAAGACTACATGCATAAAAAGATCACAAGAACAAGAAAAACACTCTCTTCCTTTGGTGAGCTGCTGCTGGCCGAAAATATAAGAGAAAAAGAAAGTGTTTTTGAGTGATCTTGAGGCTCTATACAAGTGTTAAACAAATCCTAACCAAAACTAAGGGTGTTGGTTATAAGTTTGGGGTATAATCACTTGAGATTTCATTGTTTTGAAGCTTGCATTCACATCATTTTCTTAGCTACTGCTGTCCAGAATTTTGAGTCTAAAGGAAGTGGTTTTATAGCTTGGTTTAAGGTGATTAGGTGTCTAAAACACAATCAAGTTCAAAGGTGGTGTTGGTGCATCATAAGCTTGGGGTTTTAACACACTTGTTCATCCTCTTCATCATCATTTTAACCTCCTAACTAGGAGAAGGTATAACATCTAAACTCTCTTGTAGTTTGTAAGAATATTTCACAACTTGATCCTTGTGGGATTTAACTTGAAATTGGTTATTTGTTAACTAGCTTTAAAAGGTAATTACATGCTTCCGCTTTGATATAATTCTTAAATTGGTTTAAGTGTTTTGAACTTGTTAAATCCCAACAAAAAGGTACTTCACAAAGTAAATGTGTGCATGAAAAAATGCTAGTCTCGACCTAAATAATAGGTTGTATCAATATTGGTAAGGTATGAAGTCGGTCAAAGTTGTTCAATTAGTCCTATGGCTCGTTACGACTCGATTAATATAGCATGTGAGTCAAATTGTCAAGCTTCATGCAAGATATAAGTATAAAAGTATGTTAGAATGATTGCATATGCATTTGGTTAAGTTTGACTAAAAGTCAAACTTGGTCAAAGTCAAAGTCAACGGGGTCGGGTCGGGTATCCGACTATTTGCATATAAAAACGTAGTCATATATAAGCATGTTGGCCAAGTTTCATGTTAATCGAAGTTGCGAGTAATCGGGGATGGAATTGCAAAAACACAAAGTGATTTTGGTCAGCCGAGATTGGAGCGGCACTCCAAGCCTTTGAGCGGCGCTCAGGGTGTCCGATCAGCAATTTGGGCACTTTTGAACACTTAATGCACGAACCAAACTTCATTTTAACACAACTAATGATCCGGAAATACTAAAAACGCATACCATACATCGTTGAAAAGGTATTTTAACGAGGATTACAACTAAACACATATCATCAATCAAATTCATCATTTACAATACCGAAAACCTTATCGAATGATCATTATTTAACGTTTCAAGCTCAAAAATGCAAATGGTGATTCAGGAATCCAATTTACACATACGATATGCCATTTTGAAGGTAATTAAACATACATTGCAACTAAACACTTACTAACAACATTTTATAGCATTCAATGCATCAAAATTCGTATTTAAGGTTACTAAACCCTAACCCAAAAATCATGAATTCAACAATTTTGTTAATAAAGTTTTTCTAAATCAACCTACATACCAAAACGAAGCTAAAGATGCTAGTAACACACATACGAGGTGCTTGTTTTAGACCGTAAAGTGACTTCTGAAGCAGATACACATGATCTGGAAACCTGGGATCCCGAAATCCAAGCGGCTGATGCATATATACCATTTCTCGAAGTGAGCCATCCAGAAAAGCATTCTTAACATCTAATTGATGAATAGACCAAGAATGTGAAATAGCGAGACTAAGTACAGTGTGTGTGATGACCCAGAAATTTCTGACCAAATTTAAATTTAATCTTTGTATGAGTAACATTTTCGACACGATAAGCAAAGTCTGTAAAACTGAATCTCAAAATTTTTGAACTATTCAAATACCTTTCGGTTGTTCTCGACGATTCGCGAACAATTATAAGTATATAGATACATATATATATATACTATAACTTGAAAACATAACAATGTATTAATTGTTTAATACCGTACATTAAACTTATTGGTTTAAATATTTATTTGAATATATATGATAAGTTGGAATATTAATTGTATGAATAACTTGCGACATATATTTAAAACGTGTTTATGAATGTTGAAAATATATATCAACTTGGTCATAAAATGATTTGTTATTATATATATATCAACAAATAGTGAGACAATGATTTATAGAAGTAAATGACCAAAACACTTGAAAGTTTAAGATATACTTTGAGTGGTATAGTTTAGGGATAATTTAAGGCTATATTTTGACAAAGGTACGTGACACGAAACGTAAAATGCAAGTTTTCTCTGCGTACGAAAGGACATTTGAAAAACCGGAACCGGGACATAAGTCGAGTGACAACGTACGAGTCATCGGAACAAAAATTACAAGTCAACTATGCACATGAATTTAATATAATATATAATTAATTATTTAAATTATATATATTATATATATTATATTTAATTATTTCGACAAACAAAAAAACAAAAAATATGTGAGCTGGATCTGACGGCCATGCAATCGCATGAGAAATAGGCATAAAACCCATGCGATCGCATGGGCATCAGAATCAGGAATTATGGCTATAAATACCAGGTTTCTTGCGCATGTTTTTTTACACATATTACTCCGTAAGTATTTATTTATTATTATTATTATTATTATTATTATTATTATTATTATTATATTATTATTATTATTATTAAGATTATTATTATTATTAATCTTAATATTTTTAGTAATATTATACATAAAATATTACGACGAGGTCATGAGCGTGTTACTTTCAAAACAAGCTTCAAATGGGATAGAACTAAGGAAATTATGGGTTATAGCTATGGAGGTTATGGGTAATGTTCATGGGTATTGTTCGCAAGTCAAACCTAGTATTTATCATCTTTGTTGCGTCTACGTACTTTCCTGCAATATTGAATCTCAATATTGATACGTGAGCATTCATATCTTATCTTTTATATATTAATAGTGTATACATGTCTAGTACTCGAGTATATATTTATACATGCTTGTATGCTAAATTTCATCATTAAACACTTTATAATGAATCATGAATTAAATACATATATTACTGGTAAAAGGTATATGATATACATGTTTTCAGAAAGCTGGCGAAAAATCAATAACTTTTCATTTAGAAATCGCGTAATTTCGATGAACGAATCAAAAGATATGGTCAACTGAATTATAATTGACATTAATTGGAATTTCTTTTGAATCTGCAATTAATATTTAAACAACCTGTTTATTGTAACATCCCGCCTTTTTCCATTTACTTTTCCGTTATACTAATATAAAGTCCGTTATATGTTTATAACATCTCCCGTTGATACGCGTTTTAAATTATCTCGTTTAGGTAATTCACGCACCCGAACGAAAGTTGAGGGACTAAACTTGACAAGGGATCAAACCCTTGACTAGGTCAAAGGGTCAAACCCCTTTCACTCATTCATTATCATCTCCATCTCTCTCTCTTTCTCTCTAGCAAGAACACACACACCATTACCAAATTCATTCAATCATCATCTAAATCCGATCTAGGAGGCTTACAACAAAATAAATTACATATTCGTAATCCTCTCTTCATCCTCTTCATTTTGGTACCAACTTCATCTCGTTTGGGTAACATTTCTAAAACTCTAGATTTCTCTAAATTCGTGTTTTTGACTTGAAATGGTGTTAGTTAGTGTCTATGGCTCATTGTGATGTCGTGTGTGTAATTTATATGCTCGATCTCGTTGTTTTAGTGTAACTAGCATGAACTTGAATTTTGGTGCGTTGTTCTCGAATTTTGGATGATCATATGTTGTTAGATGTTAAAAGTTCATGTTCTAATTGTGTTCCTAGTATCACTAGCTTCAATTTGATGTGTAGGTTGATTAAGAAAACTTCAAAAACATGATTATTGATGTTGAGATGTTTGACTAGGGTTTGATAGTTCTTGACATGAATTTTTGGATGCTTGAATGTCATGGAATATTAATTGTTAGTGTTTAGTAGTAATGTATGCTTCATTACCTTCAAAACGGCATATCATATGTGTGAATTGGTTTCCCGAAACTCAAAATGAAATTGATGAACTTGAAACTTTGAAAATGGACTTTTATTGCTCACTTGATGAGATTTCGGCTATTGTAAATGATGTTATTGATTGACCATAAGTGCTTAGTTGTATTCCTCGTCAAAATACCTTTCCAACGATATATGATAGGCATTATAAGTGTTTGCGGGTCAATTGTTGTGTTAGAATTGATTTTGGCTCGTGCACACTTGTGGAAAAACAGAAACAGACCTGCACAGATGGTGGCGCGGCGCGCCCCATCCCCGCGCGGCGCGCAGATGTGCCTGGTCAGATTCTGACCTCCTCGTCCCATTTCACGTGAAATGTTTGATGACCTACGGACCTCCGATTCACATGAAACTTGTTTTAATACACTTGTATATGAATAATTAGCATAGAAAAATAGTCCGGGACCCGACCCGAACGTGTTGACTTTTTTCGTTGACTTTGACCGACCAAAGTTTGACTTTTTGTCAAACTTAACCAAATGATTTTGCAACCTTCCTAACTTGTTTATATACTTGTATCTTGCATGAAACTTGACAATTTGATTTCACATGCTAAATAATCGAGTCGTAACGAGCCATAGGACTAATTGAACATCTTTGACCTATCGTGTTTACCGTTATTGATACGACCTATTTGTTTAGGTCAAGACTAGCACTATCCTTCGCACACGTTATTTTGTGAAGTACTTTTCGTACGTGCACTCAAGGTGAGATCATAGTCCCACTTTTACTCTTTTTGAACTTACATTTGGGATGAGAAAACATAAACATTTCTTTTACTAAGTGAACACAAGTACAGGAAAACAAACATTCTACATACGAGTTTAGAACAAAATCCTCAATTCGATTATCATTAGTTACACTTGCTGGGTGTAAGCGAGAACTTATGTTGTATGGATCCATATGGGTTTGACAAACCCTCATTCAAACGGTTCGCTACCGTTTACGAATGAAATATATTTTCGAGAAACAGTGTATGTTCTAGCACTAAGTGATGGGGTTCAACGGAAGGAAACGTTAAGCATTGATAATTGGGTGCTCGTGAAACAAACTTTTGGAATGTATTACTATTATTTCATTGATGCAAATCTTGTGGTTCACTTGTACTTACTTACTTAAACCTATGATTTCACCAACGTTTTCGTTGACAGATTTCTATGTTTTTCTCAGGTCCTTGAACGATACATGATACATGCTTCCGCTCATTATTTTGATACTTGCATTGGATGTCGAGTATACATGCATACATGGAGCGTCTTTTGGATACTTTTAAATTGTGTCGCATAAGTTTCATTTGTACTTAAAACTTTGTATCGTAACTTGTAGTGGAACTATTCTTGTAAAACTTGAACAACCTTTACATTTGAAATGAATGCGACATATCTTTTGGTCAAACGTTGTTTTAAAGACTTATGACCACGTAACGGGACCTAAGTAGACGGCGCCGTCAATGACGATTTGGTCGGGTCGCTACAGATGGTATCAGAGCGTTGGTTGTAGGGATTTAGAGTTCATTGGTGTCAACCTCGAGTCATAGGGTACATTGGTGAGTCTAGACTACAACCGGCATATAGACTTGAAGTAGGAATTACTTGACTACTTGTGCATTTATACTCGAACGCTTCTATTCATATCTACTCTTAGTTCATCTTAATCTCACGTTGTTTAATTTGATTGACACGCCACCTTGACTATATGAAATGATGTCGAATGCACATATGAATCAGGGTAATATAATTTCCGGGATTATATTACGGTGACTCATATGAACGTTCCGACATTATGGCATAAAGAATTTAAGGCGAGTCGAGGAAAAACTTCTCTTTATCTTTATTCTATATCACGGTTAGTATTATTGAGAATACTAATCAATGATATTCTTGTGTCTTGAAGGAACAATGGCCCCTCGTCGTGTACGCCGCAATGAAACTCCCGAACAAGCTCTCGAACGGATGATAGCTACCGCCGTAGATGCGGCCATGGCCGGTCACTCATCCAACAACAATAATAATAACAACCACAACAACAACAACAACAACAACAACAACAATGGAGCCGGAAACTCAAACGAGGGATGCTCCTATAAAGCTTTCATGGGGTGCAAACCTCACACTTTTGATGGAACCGGGGGACCGGTCGTGCTCACCCGATGGTTTGAGCAAACGGAAGCCGTCTTTAGCATAAGCGGTTGTCGGGACCAAGACAAGGTCAAATACTCCACTCACACTTTCTCCGGAATTGCTCTAACATGGTGGAACACCTATGTTCAATCGGTGGGTACCGATGAAGCTCATGCCCTCTCTTGGGCCGATCTAAAGGAAAAGATGATTGTTGAATATTTTCCGCGCGAAGAAACCCGAAAGCTTGAGGAAGAACTAAGAGCTTTGAAAGCGGTCGGAAACGATCTTAAAGCTTATAATCAACGCTTCGCCGAACTATCCTTGATGTGTCCTAATCTTGTTAACCCCGAATCTCAAAGGATTGAGCTCTACATGCTCGGTCTTCCAAAAAGCATCAAACAAGGGGTGATGTCATCCAAACCCACTACTCATCAAGCCGCTATGAACATGGCTCGCCAACTAATTGAAACGGTTGACGAAATCGTAGTTCCGGCACCTAAGGCCGAGGATAAATCGGGCGGCAACAAAAGAAAGTGGGAACCCTCCCAATCAAGCAACAACAACTTTGCTAAGAAGCCTTACACCTCCGACGGCAAGAAAGGTTATGCCGGGAACCTACCTCTTTGCAACAAATGCAACAAACATCACTTTGGCGAATGTAGTAAGTTAATTTGCCACCGGTGCCAAGGAGTTGGTCATAAGGCCAACGATTGTAAAAGTGCCACTCCCGTCGCTCGAAAGTGGCCCAATGCACCAAAGACGGGCACTTGTTACGAATGTGGTCAAACAGGTCATTATAGAAATGCATGCCCAAAGAAGAAAGATAACCCCAACACGCACGGCCGAGCTTTCAACATAAACACTGAGGAAGCCCGGGATGACACTGAACTAGTCACGGGTACGTTTCTTCTCAACAATTCTTATGTCTCTTGCTTATTCGATTCAGGTGCCGATAAATGCTTTGTATCCAAGACTTTGACTCATTCTTTTAGCACTCCACCTCTTCCATTAGATACCACTTATACCATTGAAGTGGCTAACGGGAAACTATTAAGTGCCGACACATATTACCGGGGGTGTACGATAAACATTTTGGGTAAGAAATTTGAAATTGACTTGATACCCATGGAACTAGGAAGCTTTGATGTAATAATCGGTATGAATTGGTTAGTCAAAACGAAATCTCACATTCTTTGTGATCTTAACGCAATCCGAATTCCTATCGAGAATGGTGAACCTTTGATCGTCTATGGCGATAAGAGTTGCACCGGACTCAACCTCGTTTCGTGTATTAAAGTTAGAAAACTACTCCGTAAGGGTTGTTTTGCGATCCTTGCTCACGTTAAGAAAGTCGAGTCCGATGAGAAGCACATCGATGATGTGCCAATTGTTAGTGACTATTCCGATGTATTTCCCGACGAATTGCCGGGTCTTCCGCCTCATCGACCGGTTGAATTCCAAATCGATCTTATTCCGGGAGCCGCACCCGTAGCACGTGCACCATATAGACTCGCTCCATCTGAAATGCAAGAATTGCAAAGTCAAATCCAAGAACTACTTGATCGTGGTTTTATCCAACCTAGCCATTCACCTTGGGGCGCTCCGATTTTGTTTGTTAAAAAGAAAGACGGATCCCTACGAATGTGCATTGATTATCGTGAACTAAATAAATTGACGGTTAAGAACCGATATCCTCTTCCTCGCATCGATGACCTCTTTGATCAACTACAAGGGTCTTGTGTATATTCGAAAATCGATCTCCGCTCGGGTTATCATCAATTAAGGGTTAAGGGGGAAGATGTCTCCAAAACCACTTTCCGAACTCGTTATGGTAGTTATGAATTCCTTGTCATGCCATTTGGTCTCACTAACGCACCGGCGGTGTTCATGGATCTTATGAACCGCGTGTGCAAACCGTATCTCGATAAATTTGTTATTGTGTTCATCGATGACATATTGATCTATTCTAAAAATGAAGAAGAGCACGAACAACATCTCCGACTTGTGCTTGAACTTTTAAGACAAGAACAACTCTATGCCAAATTCTCCAAGTGTGAATTTTGGTTAAAGGAAGTTCAATTTCTTGGTCATGTTGTAAGTGACCAAGGTATTAAAGTCGATCCAACGAAAATCGAAGCCATTAGCAAATGGGAGACTCCTACTACTCCTACTCACATTCGTCAATTTTTGGGTCTCGCCGGGTACTATCGTAGATTCATCGAAAATTTCTCTTTGGTTGCACGTCCTCTAACCGCATTGACTCACAAGGGAAAGAAATTCATTTGGGCGACCGAACATGAATCCGCATTCCAAATCTTGAAAACGAAGCTAACCACCGCTCCTATCTTGTCACTTCCCGAAGGCAATGATGACTTTGTTGTATATTGTGATGCCTCGAAACATGGTTTTGGGTGTGTATTGATGCAACGAACGAAAGTCATTGCTTATGCTTCTCGACAACTCAAAATTCATGAACGAAACTACACGACGCATGATCTCGAACTCGGAGCCGTTGTCTTTGCACTTAAAATGTGGAGACACTATCTTTATGGAACCAAGAGTACCATCTTCACCGATCACAAAAGCCTTCAACACATTTTCGATCAAAAGCAACTAAACATGAGACAACGACGGTGGATTGAAACTTTGAACGATTACGATTGCGAGCTTCGTTACCATCCCGGGAAGGCAAACGTAGTAGCCGATGCCTTAAGTCGAAAAGAAAGAGCGGTGCCTCTTCGTGTCCGAGCTTTAAACATCACCATTCACACCAACCTTAATAGCCAAATTCGGGTAGCCCAAGATGAGGCTCTCAAGGATGAAAACATCTCTCTCGAACACTTGAATGTCCTCACCTCTCGATTCGAAGTTAAAGAAACCGGACTCCGATATTTCGCCGGAAGAATTTGGGTGCCTAGTTATGGGGATCTACGAAGCCTTATTTTAGATGAAGCCCATAAGTCACGATACTCGATTCACCCCAGTGCCAATAAGATGTACCACGACCTTAAACAACTATATTGGTGGCCGAACATCAAAAGGGACGTAGCTACTTATGTTTCCAAGTGTTTGACATGTTCCAAAGTCAAAGCCGAACACCAAAGACCGTCCGGACTACTTCGACAACCCGAGATCCCGTAATGGAAGTGGGAAAGGATAACGATGGATTTTATCACCAAACTACCAAAAACGACGGGCGGTTATGATACCATTTGGGTTATTGTTGACCGTCTCACCAAATCCGCACACTTCCTTGCCATGAAAGAAACGGACAAAATGGAGAAACTTGCACAACTTTACATTAAGGAGATCGTAGCCCGACACGGTGTACCTTTATCGATTATCTCCGACCGAGATGGCCGTTTCGTTTCTAGATTTTGGCGTACATTGCAAGAAGCGTTGGGAACGCGTTTAGACATGAGCACCGCATATCATCCTCAAACCGATGGACAAAGCGAACGTACAATTCAAACCTTAGAGGACATGTTACGAGCTTGCGTGGTTGATTTCGGAAAAGCTTGGGACAAGCACTTACCTCTCGCCGAGTTCTCTTACAACAATAGTTATCACGCGAGTATTAAAGCCGCACCTTTTGAAGCGCTATATGGCCGCAAATGTCGTTCACCTCTTTGTTGGGCCGAGGTAGGCGACGTGCAAATCACCGGACCCGAACTCATTCACGAAACCACCGAGAAAATCGTTCAAATCCGAGATAGGCTTAGGACGGCCCGAAGTCGTCAAAAGAGCTATACTGACAAACGACGCAACGATCTTGAATTTCAAGTCGGTGACCGAGTAATGTTAAAAGTCGCACCTTGGAAGGGTGTAATCCGTTTTGGGAAACGCGGGAAGCTAAATCCGCGGTATATTGGTCCTTTCGAAATCTTGGAGCGTATTGGAACCGTTGCTTATCGTTTAGATCTTCCGCCTCAATTGAACTCCGTTCATCCTACCTTCCATGTATCTAACTTGAAAAAGTGTCTTGCCGAACCCGATATCGTCATCCCTCTCGAAGAACTTACTATTGATGACAAACTTCATTTTGTGGAGGAACCGGTTGAAATTGTGGACACCTCCGTCAAGACATTGAAACAAAGCCGAATCCCGATTGTCAAGGTTCGTTGGAATGCCAAAAGAGGACCCGAGTTTACTTGGGAAAGACAAGATCAAATGCAAAGGAAGTATCCTCATCTATTCGTGAATTCGGAAACGCAAGATCTCGAGGAAGAAACAACGACTACTACGCCTACATAAATTTCGGGACGAAATTTCTTTTAAGGAGTAGGTAATGTAACATCCCGCCTTTTTCCATTTACTTTTCCGTTATACTAA
The DNA here is from genome assembly GCF_046630445.1 of Rutidosis leptorrhynchoides. NCBI lineage: Eukaryota > Viridiplantae > Streptophyta > Magnoliopsida > Asterales > Asteraceae > Rutidosis > Rutidosis leptorrhynchoides. The sequence continues at coordinate 320,938,274 of NC_092342.1, read as the reverse complement.
TATAAAGTCCGTTATATGTTTATAACATCTCCCGTTGATACGCGTTTTAAATTATCTCGTTTAGGTAATTCACGCACCCGAACGAAAGTTGAGGGACTAAACTTGACAAGGGATCAAACCCTTGACTAGGTTAAAGGGTCAAACCCCTTTCACTCATTCATTATCATCTCCATCTCTCTCTCTTTCTCTCTAGCAAGAACACACACACCATTACCAAATTCATTCAATCATCATCTAAATCCGATCTAGGAGGCTTACAACAAAATAAATTACATATTCGTAATCCTCTCTTCATCCTCTTCATTTTGGTACCAACTTCATCTCGTTTGGGTAACATTTCTAAAACTCTAGATTTCTCTAAATTCGTGTTTTTGACTTGAAATGGTGTTAGTTAGTGTCTATGGCTCATTGTGATATCGTGTGTGTAATTTATATGCTCGATCTCGTTGTTTTAGTGTAACTAGCATGAACTTGAATTTTGGTGCGTTGTTCTCGAATTTTGGATGATCATATGTTGTTAGATGTTAAAAGTTCATGTTCTAATTGTGTTCCTAGTATCACTAGCTTCAATTTGATGTGTAGGTTGATTAAGAAAACTTCAAAAACATGATTATTGATGTTGAGATGTTTGACTAGGGTTTGATAGTTCTTGACATGAATTTTTGGATGCTTGAATGTCATGGAATATTAATTGTTAGTGTTTAGTAGTAATGTATGCTTCATTACCTTCAAAACGGCATATCATATGTGTGAATTGGTTTCCCGAAACTCAAAATGCAATTGATGAACTTGAAACTTTGAAAATGGACTTTTATTGCTCACTTGATGAGATTTCGGCTATTGTAAATGATGTTATTGATTGACCATAAGTGCTTAGTTGTATTCCTCGTCAAAATACCTTTCCAACGATATATGATAGGCATTATAAGTGTTTGCGGGTCAATTGTTGTGTTAGAATTGATTTTGGCTCGTGCACACTTGTGGAAAAACAGAAACAGACCTGCACAGATGGTGGCGCGGCGCGCCCCATCCCCGCGCGGCGCGCAGATGTGCCTGGTCAGATTCTGACCTCCTCGTCCCATTTCACGTGAAATGTTTGATGACCTACGGACCTCCGATTCACATGAAACTTGTTTTAATACACTTGTATATGAATAATTAGCATAGAAAAATAGTCCGGGACCCGACCCGAACGTGTTGACTTTTTTCGTTGACTTTGACCGACCAAAGTTTGACTTTTTGTCAAACTTAACCAAATGATTTTGCAACCTTCCTAACTTGTTTATATACTTGTATCTTGCATGAAACTTGACAATTTGATTTCACATGCTAAATAATCGAGTCGTAACGAGCCATAGGACTAATTGAACATCTTTGACCTATCGTGTTTACCGTTATTGATACGACCTATTTGTTTAGGTCAAGACTAGCACTATCCTTCGCACACGTTATTTTGTGAAGTACTTTTCGTACGTGCACTCAAGGTGAGATCATAGTCCCACTTTTACTCTTTTTGAACTTACATTTGGGATGAGAAAACATAAACATTTCTTTTACTAAGTGAACACAAGTACAGGAAAACAAACATTCTACATACGAGTTTAGAACAAAATCCTCAATTCGATTATCATTAGTTACACTTGCCGGGTGTAAGCGAGAACTTATGTTGTATGGATCCATATGGGTTTGACAAACCCTCATTCAAACGGTTCGCTACCGTTTATGAATGAAATATATTTTCGAGAAACAGTGTATGTTCTAGCACTAAGTGATGGGGTTCAACGGAAGGAAACGTTAAGCATTGATAATTGGGTGCTCGTGAAATAAACTTTTGGAATGTATTACTATTATTTCATTGATGCAAATCTTGTGGTTCACTTGTACTTACTTACTTAAACCTATGATTTCACCAACGTTTTCGTTGACAGATTTCTATGTTTTTCTCAGGTCCTTGAACGATACATGATACATGCTTCCGCTCATTATTTTGATACTTGCATTGGATGTCGAGTATACATGCATACATGGAGCGTCTTTTGGATACTTTTAAATTGTGTCGCATAAGTTTCATTTGTACTTAAAACTTTGTATCGTAACTTGTAGTGGAACTATTCTTGTAAAACTTGAACAACCTTTACATTTGAAATGAATGCGACATATCTTTTGGTCAAACGTTGTTTTAAAGACTTATGACCACGTAACGGGACCTAAGTAGACGGCGCCGTCAATGATGATTTGGTCGGGTCGCTACATTTATGAGATTTATAAAATACTACTAGCCAAGTAAATGAATCCTTATATAAGGCACGTCTCGTTTTGTTGAACAATTGTCAAAATTGACTTTTTGAAATGACTTTTGATAACTTTTGTATGTCGATCTCGAGCATTAGGATTGTGATACACTATAACCCAACCTAGTTTATTAGACATGTATTGACCAACATATGTTCTCTAGGTTGAGATCTACGGTTAATCTTGCATTTCGAGTTACGGTCACTTTTTGATGAATGACCTTATGTGCTGCTAAGGTGAGTTTTATTTGCTCCCTTTTTAATTGCTTTTTCAATATATATTTTTGGGCTGAGAATACATGCACTTTATTTTAAACGCAATGGATACAAGTACATACTAAATTCTACTCCGAGTTTGAACCGAAAATCCCTTAGCTTTGGTAACTAGTAACTGCCGGTTATAAGAACTGGTGGGCGCGAGTAGTAGTATATGGATCCATAGGACTTGATATCCCCGTCCGAGCTAGAGCACTAGCCTTTTAACGGACGTATGCTATTTGAGAAGCGTACACGTTGGTTTGCGTCTATTATTAAGATGATTATACAAAGGGTATAAAATATATATACGTTAAGTTTAGTTACCAGGGTGCTCAATTTCGTAGAATATTTTGATAAACATTTGGATGAAACAACTGAAATCTTGTGATCCACCTTTATATATAGATTATGCGGAACACTAAAACTATGAACTCATCAACCTTTGTGTTGACACTTTTTAGCATGTTTATTCTCAGGCTCCCTAGAAGTCTTCCGCTATTTGCTTATATGTTAGACAAGCTATGTGCATGAAGTTTTACATGGCATATTTTTCAAGGAAACGTTGCATTCACCAAATCATCACCATGTATCTTATTTTGACTGCATTGTCAACGGAAGTACTATTGTAAACTATTATTTTAGGTGATTATCTATATGTAGAAATCATCATATGTTGAAAACCTTTGATTTAAATATTCATTTATGGTGTGCCTTTTCAAAAGAATGCAATATTTACAAAACGTATCATATAGAGGTCAAATACCTCGCAATGAAATTGATGAATGACGTGTCCGTCCATATGGATTTGGAGCGATCGTCACAGTTGGTATCAGAGCTTTGGTCCTAGTGAACCAGGTCTTGCATAAGTTTGTCTAACTGATAGTTGTTAGGATGCATTAGTAAGTCTGGACTTCGACTGTGTCTGCATGTCAAAAGTTTTGCTTATCATTTCTTGTCAGAAATTACCTGTCTATCATCTTAAGTCTAAACACGTCTTATTGCATTGATTGCATAGATAGTGTATAGACAAAATTCATATCTTGGCATATCAATTACAGTAAACTTTGACTGCCATCTTCCGAAAATTTCTCCGTAATTTACGGGATTTTGGTATTATATATACATATGTAAAATATGTATTGAAGAGTACCAATCAAATTCTATAATCTATTTCATATCAAAAATTATCTCTCTAATTATACAAGATGGATCCCGTATCTAGTTCAAATTCCTTAAATTCCGACAGCTATTCCGATATGGATATTCACCTGAACTCTGAAGAAAGTGTAACCGGAATGGATCAACCAATCAGCCATCACCTATTCTAGATGAATTGGGGATGGGTTCGTAGCCTACTTAATCATTAGAGACAAGAAGAAGGTGATCCCTTCTATCCACCACATTCACCTCTTGGCGAAGAACCTGAAGCACATACCGGCGAACCTATTCGTAATACTATTTTCTCTCTTATTTCCAGAGTATCTCATCATGATTATATACTATCCCATATTATAATTCTTATTTATCCGATCATCCGAACCACCGATCATCCCGGTATAATAGAAGAAGTCAACGAGCTTCGTGCTCGGGTAGTGGATTTGGAGAATATGGTGCAAGGGTTACGAACACCAGTAGCAGCACCCACAGCATAACCAGTACCACCATCATCCACACCAACAGGATCATTACCACCACCAACAACTACATCCGCATCACATGCCTCAACATCACAATTTGTACCTCGGATATCAACATCATACGCACCATAGGTACCAAGAAGTACCAGCAACGACAATGAAGTATGGATTCATAACTTCATCGGAGAAACATTCTACGACGATTATGTAATTTCTAAAGTTTAGAGATTATCTATTCTAGCCTTAACCCTAAATCAGATAGAGTAGAAACCCTTATCCGAATGGTGTAAGATACAAGCTAGACTTGTTTTACCAACATCATCAACAGTACCCTTAGCCTCACCAGCACAGTCAGTGCTGTCAACATCGTCAGAATCAGCACCACCTCTAACATCACAAGCTCCGTAAGTTCAAGAAAGCACCGTGGACATCATTACGAGTCAACAACGAGTATATTGTATCAATGAGTTATGAAGTAATAACTCAATTCATCTAAAGAATTTATATGTATATCTTATATATATAAATTTTAAAACTATCATGAATCTTTTCGTACTAAGCTATTACGTGTGAATTTTAAGGGGTAGATACTACTCGGTTAATTCATATTACTAATATACTATAATGTACATCCTTCGTTAACAACTTAACCATCGTTAACTACAAATATCTGTTTCAACTCAAGAATTCCATTTCATAATGAACTTAGTGTATTAATCAATTACATGTTTGATTTTACACTTTTATCTTCGATGTACTCGAAACTTTCTAGAAAACATCATTTATATCTTATGAAGTTCATAAGAATTCCACGAGCATCAACATCCTTCACCGAGGAATAAGAATAAATAATGAAGTATTGATTTCATTAGTGAAATACTCCGCGAAGATTATGTAATCCTTAATGTTTTAGAGATTATTCATTCAATTCAAAAATCAAATGAGCTTAATATGATATTAACTCATCAAATATGTATTACATCTGAAGAAAATATACATACATATTGTAGTGACCCGAACTTTTCCATGTTTATATATATTAATTGAGATTGATGTTTACATGAATAAATGTTTCCAACATGTTAAGCAATCAAACTTGTTAAGACTTGATTAATTGAAATAGGTTTCATATAGACAATTGACCACCCAAGTTGACCGGTGATTCACGAACGTTAAAACTTGTGAAAAACTATATGATGACATATATATGGTTATATATATAGTTAACATGATATTATGATAAGTAAACATATCATTAATTATATTAACAATGAACTACATATGTAAAAACAAGACTACTAACTTAATGATTTTGAAACGAGACATATATGTAACGTTTATCGTTGTAACGACATTTAATGTATATATATCATATTAAGAGATATTCGTACATCATAATATCATGATAATATAATAATTTAAAATCTCTTTTGATATTATAAACATTGGGTTAACAACATTTAACAAGATCGTTAACCTAAAGGTTTCAAAACAACACTTACATGTAACGACTAACGATGACTTAACGACTCAGTTAAAATGTATATACATGTAGTGTTTTAATATGTATGTATACACTTTTGAAAGACTTCAATACACTTATCAAAATACTTCTACTTAACAAAAATGCTTACAATTACATTCTCGTTCAGTTTCATCAACAATTCTACTCGTATGCACCCGTATTCGTACTCGTACAATACACAGCTTTTAGATGTATGTACTATTGGTATATACACTCCAATGATCAGCTCTTAGCAGCCCATGTGAGTCACCTAACACATGTGGGAACCATCATTTGGCAACTAGCATGAAATATCTCATAAGATTACAAAAATATGAGTAATCATTCATGACTTATTTACATGAAAACAAAATTACATATCCTTTATATCTAATCCATACACCAACGACCAAAAACACCTACAAACACTTTCATTCTTCAATTTTCTTCATCTAATTGAACTCTCTCAAGTTCTATCTTCAAGTTCTAAGTGTTCTTCATAAATTCCAAAAGTTCTAGTTTCATAAAATCAAGAATACTTTCAAGTTTGCTAGCTCACTTCCAATCTTGTAAGGTGATCATCCAACCTCAAGAAATCTTTGTTTCTTACAGTAGGTTATCATTCTAATACAAGGTAATAATCATATTCAAACTTTGGTTCAATTTCTATAACTATAACAATCTTATTTCAAGTGATGATCTTACTTGAACTTGTTTTCGTGTCATGATTTTGCTTCAAGAACTTTGAGCCATCCAAGGATCCATTGAAGCTAGATCCATTTTTCTCTTTTCCAGTAGGTTCATCCAAGGAACTTAAGGTAGTAATGATGTTCATAACATCATTCGATTCATACATATAAAGCTATCTTATTCGAAGGTTTAAACTTGTAATCACTAGAACATAGTTTAGTTAATTCTAAACTTGTTCGCAAACAAAAGTTAATCCTTCTAACTTGACTTTTAAAATCAACTAAACACATGTTCTATATCTATATGATATGCTAACTTAATGATTTAAAACCTGGAAACACGAAAAACACCGTAAAACCGGATTTACGCCGTCGTAGTAACACCGCGGGCTGTTTTGGGTTAGTTAATTAAAAACTATGATAAACTTTGATTTAAAAGTTGTTATTCTGAGAAAATGATTTTTATTATGAACATGAAACTATATCCAAAAATTATGGTTAAACTCAAAGTGGAAGTATGTTTTCTAAAATGGTCATCTAGACGTCGTTCTTTCGACTGAAATGACTACCTTTACAAAAACGACTTGTAACTTATTTTTCCGATTAGAAACCTATACTTTTTTTGTTTAGATTCATAAAATAGAGTTCAATATGAAACCATAGCAATTTGATTCACTCAAAACGGATTTAAAATGAAGAAGTTATGGGTAAAACAAGATTGGATAATTTTTCTCATTTTAGCTACGTGAAAATTGGTAACTAATCTATTCCAACCATAACTTAATCAACTTGTATTATATATTATGTAATCTTGAGATACCATAGACACGTATACAATGTTTCGACCTATCATGTCGACACATCTATATATATTTCGGAACAACCATAGACACTCTATATGTGAATGTTGGAGTTAGCTATACAGGGTTGAGGTTGATTCCAAAATATATATAGTTTGAGTTGTGATTAATACTGAGATACGTATACACTGGGTCGTGGATTGATTCAAGATAATATTTATCGATTTATTTCTGTACATCTAACTGTGGACAACTAGTTGTAGGTTACTAACGAGGACAGCTGACTTAATAAACTTAAAACATCAAAATATATTAAAAGTGTTGTAAATATATTTTGAACATACTTTGATATATATGTATATATTGTTATAGGTTCGTGAATCAACCAGTGGCCAAGTCTTACTTCCCGACGAAGTAAAAATCTGTGAAAGTGAGTTATAGTCCCACTTTTAAAAATCTAATATTTTTGGGATGAGAATACATGCAGGTTTTATAAATGATTTACAAAATAGACACAAGTACGTGAAACTACATTCTATGGTTGAATTATCGAAATCGAATATGCCCCTTTTTATTAAGTCTGGTAATCTAAGAATTAGGGAACAGACACCCTAATTGATGCGAATCCTAAAGATAGATCTATTGGGCCTAACAAACCCCATCCAAAGTACCGGATGCTTTAGTACTTCGAAATTTATATCATATCCGAAGGGTGTCCCGGAATGATGGGGATATTCTTATATATGCATCTTGTTATTGTCGGTTACCAGGTGTTCACCATATGAATGATTTTTATCTCTATGTATGGGATGTGTATTGAAATATGAAATCTTGTGGTCTATTGTTACGATTTGATATATATAGGTTAAACCTATAACTCACCAACATTTTTGTTGACGTTTTAAGCATGTTTATTCTCAGGTGATTATTAAGAGCTTCCGCTGTTGCATACTTAAATAAGGACAAGATTTGGAGTCCATGCTTGTATGATATTGTGTAAAAACTGCATTCAAGAAACTTATTTTGTTGTAACATATTTGTATTGTAAACCATTATGTAATGGTCGTGTGTAAACAGGATATTTTAGATTATCATTATTTGATAATCTACGTAAAGCTTTTTAAACCTTTATTGATGAAATAAAGGTTATGGTTTGTTTAAAAATGAATGCAGTCTTTGAAAAACGTCTCATATAGAGGTCAAAACCTCGCAACGAAATCAATTAATATGGAACGTTTTTAATCAATAAGAACGGGACATTTCAGTTGGTATCCGAGCGTTGGTCTTAGAGAACCAGAAAATTTGCATTAGTGTGTCTTATCGAGTTTGTTAGGATGCATTAGTGAGTCTGGACTTCGACCGTGTTTTCTTTAAAAATGATTGCTTAACATTTTTGTTGGAAACTATATATTTTTAACATATGAATATTATGTGATATATTAATCTCTTAACGTGTTTGATATTATGTGATAGATGTCTACCTCTAGAACAAGTCCCATTGACTCACCTAATAATAATGAAGAGTCAAATGTAAATTGGAATGATTTGTGGACTGATTCACAAGTTCCCGAAGAGGAACCGGAAGAAGAGTCGGAACCGGAAGAAGAATCGGAACCGGAAGAAGAATCGGAACCGGATGAAGAAATAGAACCGGTGGGGGAAATAATAAAACGGTTAAGTAAAAGAAAATCCTCAACCAACCGACCAAAGTTAATTATGGTCAATGGTGTTTCCGCCAAGGAAGCAAAATATTGGGAGGATTACCAATTCTCCGATGAATCGGATTTCGACGAGAATTCCGATGATGTTATAGAAATTACCCCAACTGAATTTAAAAAGGCAAAAGAAAATAATAAGGGAAAGGGCATAAAAATAGAGAAATCTAATTCCAACCCCGATGAACTTTATATGTATCGTCAACCCCCGAAGTCCTTAAGTTGTAACAATGACCCGGGAACCTCTAAACCACCAGGTTTTTCTAAACCAATGTGGACAACGACGGCTCGTATTAGGGGAACATCATATATCCCTAGAAACTTGGCAAAACGAACCAAAACCGAAGAAGAAGAAACGAGCGAGTCGGAATAAGATAGTTGTATTCGTGTGGTATAATATATGGAATATAGTGTTCTTATGCTTTATGATATATGTAAAAATTGCTTGTATTAATAAGTATTTTTTTTTATGAATCTAACTCTTGTCTATTTTACAGTTTAAAAACACAAAATGGATAGACAACCCAATATTTTAAGAGACCTACCCGGAGACATGATTGATGAAATCTTGTCTAGAGTCGGCCAGAATTCTTCGGCACAACTATTTAAGGCGAGATCAGTTTGTAAGACATTCGAAGAACGTTCCAAGAATGTCTTGGTTTATAAGAGACTTTCGTTTGAAAGATGGGGGATATCACATTGGGAAACCCATAAGTTACGATGTGTTTACTTTGACGCATATATTGCGGGGAACCCAAATGCTATTTTACGCAACGGGTTAAGAAATTATTTTGACTCAATATATCCGAATATTGGACTTCGTGATTTAGAAAAAGCGGCTAACATGCAACATAAAGAAGCATGTTATGCTTACGGATTAGTAATGTTCGCTTCTCACCAAAGTGAGAACAAGAACATCGGGCTACAACTATTAAACAAAACGTTTCCACAAGTGACGGAGTCGGTAATTGGGGTAAGAAATGAGGTTTTTAGATTATTACGGGACTGTTGGACATTACGTAACCCTCTTCCCTTTGATGACGTTACAACACGCTGTCTTATCAATGGCCATAACGGTTATGTTGCACAAGACCAAGGATGGGAAGTAGTCCTAGTAAAACCAGAATGCATGACTTGTTTCTGGACGTATGAATTACGTGTCTTTATTGCCTTTGCCGAACGACTTGTGTACTAGCTAGAATTGTCTTCACAACTATCTTGTATCAAAGTTATTGTGTGCTATATTTCATGCTTTATGTAAAATAAGCGGTATTGTAAGTTTGTAAAATATTGTATAAAAGTTTGAACGCGAAATATTATTACAATCAGTTTTTCATATAGAATTGTAGTAGTTGAATTGTATATTAGCTACTAAGTATGAACTTAACGGGTAGGTACTACCCGAATTTAAACTTATAAAACGCTAATATGAAGAAAAAGCTTTTATAAATGAGTTCATATTATGCTACGAAATACTATTAACTACTCTTAATATTCTGTATGATTAACTTGTTCCATTTAACTATTTTGAAGGAAATGGCACCGACTACTCGACACACCGTGAATATGAATGAAGAGGAATTCCGTACTTTTCTAGCTTCAAACATAGCCGCAGTACAGGCTGCGCTACATACCAACAATAACCTTGGATCTAGCAGTACAGGAAATCGTGTAGGATGCACCTACAAAGAATTCACTGCCTGCAAACCTTTGGAATTTGATGGAACCGAAGGACCGATCGGATTGAAACGGTGGACCGAGAAGGTTGAATCGGTGTTTGCCATAAGTAAGTGTACTGAAGAGGACAAAGTGAAGTACGCTACGCATACCTTCACAGGTTCTGCGTTAACATGGTGGAATACCTATCTAGAGCAAGTGGGACAAGATGATGCGTACGCACTACCGTGGTCAGCATTCAAGCACTTGATGAACGAGAAGTACCGTCCCAGAACCGAGGTCAATAAGCTCAAGACAGAACTTAGAGGGTTACGAACCCAAGGATTTGATATTACCACGTACGAAAGACGATTCACAGAATTGTGCCTATTGTGTCCGGGAGCATTCGAAGATGAGGAAGAGAAGATCGACGCATTTGTGAAAGGATTACCGGAAAGAATCCAAGAAGATATAAGTTCACACGAGCCCGCCTCCATACAACAGGCATGTAGAATGGCTCACAAACTAGTGAACCAGATTGAAGAAAGAATTAAAGAACAGACTGCTGAAGAGGCCAATGTGAAGCAAGTCAAAAGAAAGTGGGAGGAAAACGGTGATAAGAATCACCAATACAACAACAACAGCAATTACAACAATAATCGCAACAATTATCCCAACAATCGCAACATCAATCGCAACTACAACAAACAGCCCAACAACAACAACAACAACAACAACAACAACAGCAACTACAACAATCATCCCAACAATAATAATAACCGCAACAACAACAACAATCAGAAGCAACTATGCCAAAGGTGTGAAAAGAATCACTCGGGGTTCTGCACCAAATTTTGCAACAAGTGTAAAAGAAATGGTCATAGCGCGGCGAAGTGTGAGGTCTACGGACCAGGGGTTAATAGAACGAAAGGAACAAATGGTGTCGGAACGAGTAATGGCGGAGCAAGTAGTGTCGGAGCAAGTTATGCCAATGTAGTTTGTTATAAATGTGGAAAACCAGGCCACATTATTAGAAATTGCCCGAACCAGGAGAACACGAATGGACAAGGCCGTGGAAGAGTTTTCAATATTAATGCGGTAGAGGCACAGGAAGACCCGGAGCTTGTTACGGGTACGTTTCTTATTGACAATAAATCTGCTTACGTTTTATTTGATTCGGGTGCGGATAGAAGCTATATGAGTAGAGATTTTTGTGCTAAATTAAGTTGTCCATTGACGCCTTTGGATAGTAAATTTTTACTCGAATTAGCAAATGGTAAATTAATTTCAGCAGATAATATATGTCGGAATCGAGAAATTAAACTGGTTAGCGAAACATTTAAGATTGATTTGATACCAGTAGAGTTAGGGAGTTTTGATGTGATAATCGGTATGGACTGGTTGAAAGAAGTGAAAGCGGAGATCGTTTGTTACAAAAATGCAATTCGCATTATACGAGAAAAAGGAAAACCCTTAATGGTGTACGGAGAAAAGGGCAACACGAAGCTACATCTTATTAGTAATTTGAAGGCACAAAAACTAATAAGAAAAGGTTGCTATGCTGTTCTAGCACACGTCGAGAAAGTACAAACTGAAGAAAAGAGCATCAATGATGTTCCCATTGCAAAAGAATTTCCCGATGTATTTCCGAAAGAATTACCGGGATTACCCCCACATCGATCCGTTGAATTTCAAATAGATCTTGTACAAGGAGCTGCACCAATAGCTCGTGCTCCTTACAGACTCGCACCCAGCGAGATGAAAGAACTGCAAAGCCAATTACAAGAACTTTTAGAGCGTGGTTTCATTCGACCAAGCACATCACCGTGGGGAGCTCCTGTTTTGTTTGTCAAGAAGAAAGATGGTACATTCAGGTTGTGTATCGACTACCGAGAGTTGAACAAACTTACCATCAAGAACCGCTACCCACTACCGAGAATCGACGACTTATTTGATCAACTACAAGGCTCGTCTGTTTATTCAAAGATTGACTTACGTTCCGGGTATCATCAAATGCGGGTGAAAGAAGATGATATTCCAAAGACTGCTTTCAGAACACGTTACGGTCATTACGAGTTTATGGTCATGCCGTTTGGTTTAACTAATGCACCAGCTGTGTTCATGGACCTTATGAACCGAGTGTGTGGACCATACCTTGACAAGTTTGTCATTGTTTTCATTGATGACATACTTATTTACTCAAAGAATGACCAAGAACACGGTGAACATTTGAGAAAGGTGTTAGAAGTATTGAGGAAGGAAGAATTGTACGCTAAGTTTTCAAAGTGTGCATTTTGGTTGGAAGAAGTTCAATTCCTCGGTCACATAGTGAACAAAGAAGGTATTAAGGTGGATCCAGCAAAGATAGAAACTGTTGAAAAGTGGGAAACCCCGAAAACTCCGAAACACATACGCCAGTTTTTAGGACTAGCTGGTTACTACAGAAGGTTCATCCAAGACTTTTCCAGAATAGCAAAACCCTTGACTGCATTAACGCATAAAGGGAAGAAATTTGAATGGAATGATGAACAAGAGAAAGCGTTTCAGTTATTGAAGAAAAAGCTAACTACGGCACCTATATTGTCATTGCCTGAAGGGAATGATGATTTTGTGATTTATTGTGACGCATCAAAGCAAGGTCTCGGTTGTGTATTAATGCAACGAACGAAGGTGATTGCTTATGCGTCTAGACAATTGAAGATTCACGAACAAAATTATACGACGCATGATTTGGAATTAGGCGCGGTTGTTTTTGCATTAAAGACTTGGAGGCACTACTTATATGGGGTCAAAAGTATTATATATACCGACCACAAAAGTCTTCAACACATATTTAATCAGAAACAACTGAATATGAGGCAGCGTAGGTGGATTGAATTATTGAATGATTACGATTTTGAGATTCGTTACCACCCGGGGAAGGCAAATGTGGTAGCCGATGCCTTGAGCAGGAAGGATAGAGAACCCATTCGAGTAAAATCTATGAATATAATGATTCATAATAACATTACTACTCAAATAAAGGAGGCGCAACAAGGAGTTTTAAAAGAGGGAAATTTAAAGGATGAAATACCTAAAGGATCGGAGAAGCATCTTAATATTCGGGAAGACGGAACCCGGTATAGGGCTGAAAGGATTTGGGTACCAAAATTTGGAGATATGAGAGAAATGGTACTTAGAGAAGCTCATAAAACCAGATACTCAATACATCCTGGAACGGGGAAGATGTACAAGGATCTCAAGAAACATTTTTGGTGGCCGGGTATGAAAGCCGATGTTGCTAAATACGTAGGAGAATGTTTGACGTGTTCTAAGGTCAAAGCTGAGCATCAGAAACCATCAGGTCTACTTCAACAACCCGAAATCCCGGAATGGAAATGGGAAAACATTACCATGGATTTCATCACTAAATTGCCAAGGACTGCAAGTGGTTTTGATACTATTTGGGTAATAGTTGATCGTCTCACCAAATCAGCACACTTCCTACCAATAAGAGAAGATGACAAGATGGAGAAGTTAGCACGACTGTATTTGAAGGAAGTCGTCTCTAGACATGGAATACCAATCTCTATTATCTCTGATAGGGATGGCAGATTTATTTCAAGATTCTGGCAGACATTACAGCAAGCATTAGGAACTCGTCTAGACATGAGTACTGCCTATCATCCACAAACTGATGGGCAGAGCGAAAGGACGATACAAACGCTTGAAGACATGCTACGAGCATGTGTTATTGATTTCGGAAACAGTTGGGATCGACATCTACCGTTAGCAGAATTTTCCTACAACAACAGCTACCATTCAAGCATTGAGATGGCGCCGTTTGAAGCACTTTATGGTAGAAAGTGCAGGTCTCCGATTTGTTGGAGTGAGGTGGGGGATAGACAGATTACGGGTCCGGAGATTATACAAGAAACTACCGAGAAGATCATCCAAATTCAACAACGGTTGAAAACCGCCCAAAGTCGACAAAAGAGCTACGCTGACATTAAAAGAAAAGATATAGAATTTGAAATTGGAGAGATGGTCATGCTTAAAGTTTCACCTTGGAAAGGCGTTGTTCGATTTGGTAAACGAGGGAAATTAAATCCAAGGTATATTGGACCATTCAAGATTATTGATCGTGTCGGACCAGTAGCTTACCGACTTGAGTTACCTCAACAACTCGCGGCTGTACATAACACTTTCCACGTCTCGAATTTGAAGAAATGTTTTGCTAAAGAAGATCTCACTATTCCGTTAGATGAAATCCAAATCAACGAAAAACTCCAATTCATCGAAGAACCCGTCGAAATAATGGATCGTGAGGTTAAAAGACTTAAGCAAAACAAGATACCAATTGTTAAGGTTCGATGGAATGCTCGTAGAGGACCCGAGTTCACCTGGGAGCGTGAAGATCAGATGAAGAAGAAATACCCGCATCTATTTCCAGAAGATTCGTCAACACCTTCAACAGCTTAAAATTTCGGGACGAAATTTATTTAACGGGTAGGTATTGTAGTGACCCGAACTTTTCCATGTTTATATATATTAATTGAGATTGATGTTTACATGAATAAATGTTTCCAACATGTTAAGCAATCAAACTTGTTAAGACTTGATTAATTGAAATAGGTTTCATATAGACAATTGACCACCCAAGTTGACCGGTGATTCACGAACGTTAAAACTTGTGAAAAACTATATGATGACATATATATGGTTATATATATAGTTAACATGATATTATGATAAGTAAACATATCATTAATTATATTAACAATGAACTACATATGTAAAAACAAGACTACTAACTTAATGATTTTGAAACGAGACATATATGTAACGTTTATCGTTGTAACGACATTTAATGTATATATATCATATTAAGAGATATTCGTACATCATAATATCATGATAATATAATAATTTAAAATCTCTTTTGATATTATAAACATTGGGTTAACAACATTTAACAAGATCGTTAACCTAAAGGTTTCAAAACAACACTTACATGTAACGACTAACGATGACTTAACGACTCAGTTAAAATGTATATACATGTAGTGTTTTAATATGTATGTATACACTTTTGAAAGACTTCAATACACTTATCAAAATACTTCTACTTAACAAAAATGCTTACAATTACATTCTCGTTCAGTTTCATCAACAATTCTACTCGTATGCACCCGTATTCGTACTCGTACAATACACAGCTTTTAGATGTATGTACTATTGGTATATACACTCCAATGATCAGCTCTTAGCAGCCCATGTGAGTCACCTAACACATGTGGGAACCATCATTTGGCAACTAGCATGAAATATCTCATAAGATTACAAAAATATGAGTAATCATTCATGACTTATTTACATGAAAACAAAATTACATATCCTTTATATCTAATCCATACACCAACGACCAAAAACACCTACAAACACTTTCATTCTTCAATTTTCTTCATCTAATTGAACTCTCTCAAGTTCTATCTTCAAGTTCTAAGTGTTCTTCATAAATTCCAAAAGTTCTAGTTTCATAAAATCAAGAATACTTTCAAGTTTGCTAGCTCACTTCCAATCTTGTAAGGTGATCATCCAACCTCAAGAAATCTTTGTTTCTTACAGTAGGTTATCATTCTAATACAAGGTAATAATCATATTCAAACTTTGGTTCAATTTCTATAACTATAACAATCTTATTTCAAGTGATGATCTTACTTGAACTTGTTTTCGTGTCATGATTTTGCTTCAAGAACTTTGAGCCATCCAAGGATCCATTGAAGCTAGATCCATTTTTCTCTTTTCCAGTAGGTTCATCCAAGGAACTTAAGGTAGTAATGATGTTCATAACATCATTCGATTCATACATATAAAGCTATCTTATTCGAAGGTTTAAACTTGTAATCACTAGAACATAGTTTAGTTAATTCTAAACTTGTTCGCAAACAAAAGTTAATCCTTCTAACTTGACTTTTAAAATCAACTAAACACATGTTCTATATCTATATGATATGCTAACTTAATGATTTAAAACCTGGAAACACGAAAAACACCGTAAAACCGGATTTACGCCGTCGTAGTAACACCGCGGGCTGTTTTGGGTTAGTTAATTAAAAACTATGATAAACTTTGATTTAAAAGTTGTTATTCTGAGAAAATGATTTTTATTATGAACATGAAACTATATCCAAAAATTATGGTTAAACTCAAAGTGGAAGTATGTTTTCTAAAATGGTCATCTAGACGTCGTTCTTTCGACTGAAATGACTACCTTTACAAAAACGACTTGTAACTTATTTTTCCGATTAGAAACCTATACTTTTTTTGTTTAGATTCATAAAATAGAGTTCAATATGAAACCATAGCAATTTGATTCACTCAAAACGGATTTAAAATGAAGAAGTTATGGGTAAAACAAGATTGGATAATTTTTCTCATTTTAGCTACGTGAAAATTGGTAACAAATCTATTCCAACCATAACTTAATCAACTTGTATTATATATTATGTAATCTTGAGATACCATAGACACGTATACAATGTTTCGACCTATCATGTCGACACATCTATATATATTTCGGAACAACCATAGACACTCTATATGTGAATGTTGGAGTTAGCTATACAGGGTTGAGGTTGATTCCAAAATATATATAGTTTGAGTTGTGATCAATACTGAGATACGTATACACTGGGTCGTGGATTGATTCAAGATAATATTTATCGATTTATTTCTGTACATCTAACTGTGGACAACTAGTTGTAGGTTACTAACGAGGACAGCTGACTTAATAAACTTAAAACATCAAAATATATTAAAAGTGTTGTAAATATATTTTGAACATACTTTGATATATATGTATATATTGTTATAGGTTCGTGAATCAACCAGTGGCCAAGTCTTACTTCCCGACGAAGTAAAAATCTGTGAAAGTGAGTTATAGTCCCACTTTTAAAAATCTAATATTTTTGGGATGAGAATACATGCAGGTTTTATAAATGATTTACAAAATAGACACAAGTACGTGAAACTACATTCTATGGTTGAATTATCGAAATCGAATATGCCCCTTTTTATTAAGTCTGGTAATCTAAGAATTAGGGAACAGACACCCTAATTGACGCGAATCCTAAAGATAGATCTATTGGGCCTAACAAACCCCATCCAAAGTACCGGATGCTTTAGTACTTCGAAATTTATATCATATCCGAAGGGTGTCCCGGAATGATGGGGATATTCTTATATATGCATCTTGTTATTGTCGGTTACCAGGTGTTCACCATATGAATGATTTTTATCTCTATGTATGGGATGTGTATTGAAATATGAAATCTTGTGGTCTATTGTTACGATTTGATATATATAGGTTAAACCTATAACTCACCAACATTTTTGTTGACGTTTTAAGCATGTTTATTCTCAGGTGATTATTAAGAGCTTCCGCTGTTGCATACTTAAATAAGGACAAGATTTGGAGTCCATGCTTGTATGATATTGTGTAAAAACTGCATTCAAGAAACTTATTTTGTTGTAACATATTTGTATTGTAAACCATTATGTAATGGTCGTGTGTAAACAGGATATTTTAGATTATCATTATTTGATAATCTACGTAAAGCTTTTTAAACCTTTATTGATGAAATAAAGGTTATGGTTTGTTTAAAAATGAATGCAGTCTTTGAAAAACGTCTCATATAGAGGTCAAAACCTCGCAACGAAATCAATTAATATGGAACGTTTTTAATCAATAAGAACGGGACATTTCACATATATTTTCATAAAGACGGTAAAAAAAAATTCTTTTGTACAAAGTATTAATTGAGAAATCTTTAACGGGTTGGTAATACTCGGGAAATATATAAGTTCACAATTAATATGTTATACTGTACATTCTTCAACTTTGATTCAAAAATTATTAACTATGCTCACAGCGATATACAATCGTTTCCATACAAATTCAATTACATATTCTGATTTTGAAAAATCAGAATCCAAGCCAAGATTTAACAGAAAACATCACTCTTAGATTCTTAAATCTTTCAAATGCTATACTTTGACTTCAAAACTGTGCTAGAACATCACTTCTATTCATAAACCTAGAAAAAAAAAGAAAAAAAAAATTTGTATCGTTCAAAATTCTAGAACATCATATGTATCTTGACAATTACAATCTTCATGCAAACCCTTCAAACTTTTGAAAACACCTCGGATTGATAACCAACGATTCGGTTATGATAACTTTGAATGCTGATGAAGCAGCAAAAATTGTAAACGACCTTAACAGCCAAAAGTTTGATGATAAAGAATAGTGTGTTGGCAAAGCTCAGAAAAAGAGAAGGTTTGGAACTGGAAAACGGATTGAGCAAAGTATGAAGGAGGCTGTGGATAAATCACAAAGACTAAACCTGCCTTCAAAGAATCCAAATTATTCAGTATCTGCTGAAGCCATTAACGAATACCTTGCTTCCGAATCTAAACCCTTGCGGACAATATTCTTCATCATCCTCTGATATTAGAAATTCTAAGATATCATCGTATCTTTCATTATAAATATCCTCCATATTTCTGGAGATAATTCCATAATCATTCTTATCGGAAATCAATTTTCTCCTTGCGATATCTGTGTAACATCATAAAAGAAACTATTTTAGTTTCTAAATTCTGAAACCTTCGAGTTTAAAATATGAATATTTTTGAAGCGGTGTTGGGAACTGAAGCATGAGTTAGTATAATATAATGACACTTGATCAATGTGATTATATTACAGTAAGTCATGCTGAGTTTCTAATGGAACGTGATAAAGGTTCACAGATCATACCCTCATTATAAACCATGTTACATAACTCTTTCATTCTATTTAACCTCTAAACTATCAAGAAAATATTTTCTTAATGATTCGGTCTTTTTTGAGGTATTCTGATAATTTGACAAGTCAGATTGTGCTATTACTGTTTTTTTTAAAACATTAATTATGTTCATTCCGAAATTCATACCTACAAATTCTGGACCATTATTCGCTTGATTTAAAGTCGGGAAGATAAAACAAAAGCATGAAGCTTCAAAATATCAATGGGAGTATATATAAATCACATTAAATTGGAGAGAGTATTAACTGTGGATGTCAATGATTATGGAAAGACAGAAGCAGAGACATCGAAATATAAGGGAAGATATAAAACCCAACCACCACCCAGAAATTACAAACCGTGTATATCAATGCGTATAGCAATATAAAGACACGGGAGAATGAAAAACACTATAACCTCAAGGTAATGGTAGAAGAAAATAACTTCCTCCGGTGGTAGATGCAAAAGAAGAATGACAGATATGAAAGTTAGGAGTATATCAAGAATCAGAACTGGATGAAGCATTTTTACAATCTTTTGAAAATAGGAAATGAGGAAGAAGATGTAAGAGTGATGAAAATAATGAAACGGAAGAGGTCAATTTATAGCGAAATATCAAACATAGCAATCGAGGCAAATTACGCATTTAATCAAAAGAAATCTTAATTTCCTTAAACTCCGAAGAATCAAATCTTATTTAGATTATGAAGATTTTCTATTCCTTAAATTACGGAAATCAATCGTTAATACGTCAAGAGTTAAAACGAATCTCTATTCTCCATTTCACTCTTTTACGATAACTTCTCTCATACGCTTCGAATAATCGGATTGTTTTATCCATATTATTCAACTGTGATAAAACTCTATTTATCAACACATATACGGCATGAAAACATTTTTATTGTTAGTCATGACGACCTCACTCAAATTTCGGGACGAAATTTCTTTAACGGGTAGGTACTGTGATGACCCGGAAATTTCTAACCAAATTTAAACTTAATCTTTGTATGAGTAACATTTTCGACACGATAAGCAAAGTCTGTAAAACTGAATCTCAAAATTTTTGAACTATTCAAATACCTTTCAGTTGTTCTCGACGATTCGCGAACAATTATATGTATATAGATACATATATATATATATACTATAACTTGAAAACATAACAATGTATTAATTGTTTAATACCGTACATTAAACTTATTGGTTTAAATATTTATTTGAATATATATGATAAGTTGGAATATTAATTGTATGAATAACTTGTGACGTATATTTAAAACGTGTTTATGAATGTTGAAAATATATATTAACTTGGTCATAAAACGATTTGTTATTATATATATATCAACAAATAGCGAGACAATGATTTATAGAAGTAAATGACCAAAACACTTGAAAGTTTAAGATATACTTTGAGTGGTACAGTTTAGGGATAATTTAAGGCTATATTTTGACAAAGGTACGTGACACGAAACGTAAAATGCAAGTTTTCTCAGCGTACGAAAGGACATTTGAAAAACCGGAACCGGGACATAAGTCGAGTGACAACGTACGAGTCATCGGAACGAAAATTACAAGTCAACTATGCACATTAATTTAATATAATATATAATTAATTATTTAAATTATATATATTATATATATTATATTTAATTATGTCGACAAACAAGAAAACAAAAAATATGTGAGCTGGATCTGACGGCCATGCGATCGTATGAGAAATAGGCATAAAACCCATGTGATTGCATGGGCATCAGAATCAGGAATTATGGCTATAAATACCAGGTTTCTTGCGCAAGTTTTTTTTACACATATTACTCCTTAAGTATTTTTTTATTTTTTATTATTATTATTATTATTATTATTATTATTATTATTATTATTATTATTATTATTATATTATTATTATTAAGATTATTATTATTATTAATCTTAATATTTTTAGTAATATTATACATAAAATATTACGACGAGGTCATGAGCGTGTCACTTTCAAAACAAGCTTCAAACGGGATAGAACTAAGGAAATTATGGGTTATAGCTATGGAGGTTATGGGTAATGTTCATGGGTATTGTTCGCAAGTCAAACCTAGTATTTATCATCTCTGTTGCGTCTACGTACTTTCCTGCAATATTGAATCTCAATATTGATACGTGAGCATTCATATCTTATCTTTTATATATTAATAGTGTATACATGTCTAGTGCTCGAGTATATATTTATACATGCTTGTATGCTAAATTTCACCGTTAAACAGTTTATAATGAATCACAAATTAAATACATATATTACAGATAAAAGGTATATGATATACATGTTTTCGGAAAGCTGGCGAAAAATCAATAACTTTTCATTTAGAAATCGCGTAATTTCGATGAACGAATCAAAAGATATGGTCAACTGAATTATAATTGACGTTAATTGGAATTGCTTTTGAATCTGCAATTAATATTTAAACAACCTGTTTATGAGATTTATAAAATACTACTAGCCAAGTAAATGAATCCTTATATAAGGCACGTCTCGTTTTGTTGAACAATTGTCAAAATTGACTTTTTGAAATGACTTTTGATAACTTTTGTATGTCGATCTCGAGCATTAGGATTGTGATACACTATAACCCAACCTAGTTTATTAGACATGTATTGACCAACATATGTTCTCTAGGTTGAGATCTACGGTTAATCTTGCATTCTGAGTTACGGTCACTTTTTGATGAATGACCTTATGTGCTGCTAAGGTGAGTTTTATTTGCTCCCTTTTTAATTGCTTTTTCAATATATATTTTTGGGCTGAGAATACAAGCACTTTATTTTAAACGCAATGGATACAAGTACATACTAAATTCTACTCCGAGTTTGAACCGAAAATCCCTTATCTTTGGTAACTAGTAACTGCCGGTTATAGGAACTGGTGGGCGCGATTAGTAGTATATGGATCCATAGGGCTTGATATCCCCGTCCGAGCTAGAGCACTAGCCTTTTAACGGACGTATGCTATTTGAGAAGCATACACGTTAGTTTGCGTGTATTATTAAGATGATTATACAAAGGGTATAAAATATATATACGTTAAGTTTAGTTACCAGGGTGCTCAATTTCATAGAATATTTTGATAAACGTTTCGGATGAAACAACTGAAATCTTGTGATCCACCTTTATATACAGATTATGCGAAACACTAAAACTATGAACTCACCAACCTTTGTGTTGACACTTTTTAGCATGTTTATTCTCAGGTTCCCTAGAAGTCTTCCACTGTTTGCTTATATGTTAGACAAGCTATGTGCATGAAGTCTTACATGGCATATTTTTCAAGGAAAAGTTGCATTCACCAAATCATCACCATGTATCTTATTTTGACTGCATTGTCAACGGAAGTACTATTGTAAACTATTATTTTAGGTGATTGTCTATATGTAGAAATCATCATATGTTGAAAACCTTTGATTTAAATATTCATTTATGGTGTGCCTTTTCAAAAGAATGCAATATTTATAAAACGTATCATATAGAGGTCAAATACCACGCAATGAAATTGATGAATGACGTGTCCGTCCATATGGATTTGGAGCGATCGTCACAGTGCGTATATTAGTGGGTTTGACCACTGGGCTAAACATCTCATAGCAGTCCACTCCAACCTGTTGCGACATGCCATCACCCACTAAACGAGCCTTATAACGCTCAAAAGAACCGTCAGATCGTATTTTATGTTTAAAAACCCACATAGAACGAATTATATGCATAGTAGTAGTCCGAGGAACCAAAACCCATGTCTTATTATTAATTAAAGCATCAAATTCGTCAGTCATGGCTATTTTCTAATTAGGATCAAGTAACGCATCCTTAGGGTTACGTGGAATAGGAGAAAGTGTAGCGGATGCAGAAAGATTAAATGGAACCTTAGGTTTGAAAATACCAGACATACTTCGGGTGTGAATTGTACTTGTTGGAGACAAATGGACAGAAGGTGAGGTGTTGTTCGAAGACTAATCAAGTGTCGCATTAGGCTGAGACATAGAGGGTTCAGATGAGGGACTAGGTGGAGCAGAAGATGAACTCAGAGAACAAGAAACCTCGGAAGGTATAGATGGCCCTGAAGAGGCAGATGTTGTTGGGTCGTAACATGTTGTTGGGCCGAAGGTGTATGTGATGACCCGGGAATTTCCGACCAAATTTAAACTTAATCTTTATATGATTTCGATACGATAAGCAAAGTATGTAATGTTGAGTCTCGAAAACTTTGGAACAATTTACATGAATGCATTTGACCTTTGACAATTTCCGACGATTCACGAACAATTGTGTAAATATATGTGTAATTATATATACTTATAAATTCTATATACAAGTAATGTTATATATATAGTGTAATTAATAAATATTAAAGGTTCAATATATTATAGTTAGTAAAGACGATATAATTAATAAATTGTATTATAGTAGTTATATTAAAATTATTATCATTACTCTCATGATTTTATTGTTAATATTAATATTAATTATATATAGTATTAAGTCTAGTATAAATTATTATTATTACTAATAATATTAATATAATTATACTAGTTAATTATAAAAATTAAGAATTTGTTATTTAATATAAATATATAAACAAGATATATAAATATATCTATATATATGAAATACAATTATAAATACATATACGGTTAAAAACATATAAATACTGATAAATGCACATATATTTATATATATAGATAAATGCGTATGGATATTTTATAAAAATCCAAAGTCTGTATCAAATCATTATCAAACTATTATTGATTGGCAATCACTACTTTTACTTGTTGGAACCAAGATCAAAACAATTCAATTTAGTCAACAATCAGATCAAACTTTTATTATTTTTTTATATTTTTTCTTGTCTCTGTCGATGCCTGTTTAAAAGTTGTTAGAGATCTTTTTCGCAAATCAATTATAATCCAAGTCGATACAAGCATATCAAAACCATAGACTCATCTCTTTTCCTATAAAAAAACAACACACCTTCGAACCACCTTCTTCTACTTCCAACTCCATCTATATATATATACATACACATGATTACAGTACAATCATCACCGCCCTCGAGCTTGTACAACACTTACGAAGCCTGCAACATAGTACTATCGTTATCTGTAACCGTTTTCCGTTTGATCGAGCATAGACCACCCATCTATCGAACTACTAGTATGCTCAAGCTACCACTATACGTAAGCCCCTGCAAACCTTTGTGAACAACCACCAAAACTGTCACCATGGTTTTCTTGCTGCTGCTGCTACGAGGTCACTTCTGTTTTCAATCATTCCTCATTACAAACCACACATATACAATTGGTACTTGTTTCCTGCAACTGCTATTTCACTTACTTCTGTCCAAATTTAAAACCCAAAAACCAAAACACTTGAACTCCTTTTAACTGCTACCACTGTAATGCTTTCTAGTTCCTGCTCAAACCAAATCCTATTATTATTTATTTTTAGTTTGCTCAAGCATGAACCTGATACTGCAGACCACGATCACCTATCAACACAGCCAAGAATCACCATCTTCATTCTTTTCTTTGCTTTCGTTTACAGCCTATTCGAACCACCCTGCCACCATCATTATACAAACTGCCATCACTACAAACATAACAACCAATTCTAATTAATATTCGATTAAAACCCAAGAATCTACATCACCTTATTATCCTTTTACTGCTGTAAGTATATTGCTGATGTATCTGTTTTGTTACAACTATTCGATGACCAAAACATCCTCACACTGCGTTTACCAAGTAATCATTGCTTCTATTACCTTATTTATTGTTTCTGTTCCCTTTCTTTGATCAAAAACAACCATCAAATAAATAAATAAATAAGAGAAAAGGAATCAAACCAAGCTAACTGATTCACTTCGATTTCCTGCTGTTTATTGCTATGATTTTCTAATTCTTTAAAGCAAAAACCATCACTGAACCTGAAACCTCTTAGATTGTTGCTACTCGGGATCAACAGTGACTTCTGTTTCGACTCACGAATCAAACACCACTAACCCTCATCATATTTATCAATTCTCATCATCAACCCACCAAGGACACTATTAAATAATGCTCTAGATCGATCAAATAATAATACAGGACATATAAAACGAATTAAGAAATTAAGGAAATTATTGAACCGGTCACTTATCTGATCTAATGATGAACCGTTGATTTATCAATCAATTGGTGACCGATTACCTATTCGTTTGATTGATTATTGCTGCAACTTTCCACTGTTCAATTCCTATTGATTATCGAATTCCTGTTCCTGCTTAGGTCGACAACCAGAAACCCTAAAACTGAAACCATGATTAATTGATGATGATTAAGATATGAAAGTGAAGAATAGATGAGGATGGTGAGGTTAATTGCGATGCAGACGATGAGGATGAATCTGGATGAGATGTGTTTGATCGAACCCTACACACACCCATTTAACCGATTTATTTAAACAAGGCTTGGGCCGGGTTCTTTCCTCTGTTGGGTCGTTATATGATGTTGGGCCGAGAGGTTAAATAATTTTCGAATGAAACTAAAATCAGAAAACGTAAATAGAAGGGTGGTTAAGGTGTTTGTTGGATTGAACGAGAGGTCACGGGTTCGAGTCACGTTCTGGGCAATTCTTTTTGGGAGCTAGTTTCAAGGTAGTTCTTATTTTTAAAATTCATTATTATTAATATCATTGTTATTATTAAGTATTATAATTAGTAGTATAACTATTATAATAATTATTATTAGCATCATATTAAGTGTTATAACAATTATCACTATTATTACTATAAGTATTATTAAAGTTGTTATCATTAGAAAATTTTCATTTTAGCATTTCTATTATTATTATGATTAAGATTAGGATTATTATTATTGTAATTTTAAAAACCATACAAATTATTATTATTTTTTTTCACTAATATTAATAGTAATATCATTTTTGTAATTATTAGTTTTACTATTATTATTATTAACATAAGTAATGATTTTAACAAATATCGTTATTATTATTATTATTATTATTATTATTATTATTATTATTATTATTATTATTATTATTATTATTATTATTATCAATAATAAGAAAGTTATTATTATTAGTAAATCATTATTAACAAAACTACCATTTTTGTTACAGATAAATATTTTGAACCTAAAATATACTTAATACATATATCATAATTATATTAATAGTTATATATCTACATATTAAACATAATCATAATATTTAAATAAATACTTATATATAACAAACAAATGATACTTTTATATAATACTAATCATATATATATATATAGATATATTAATAAAACTAAATATATAAATGTTAATCATTTTAAATATATGCACAAACTAAATAAGTATAATATATAATTTAAGAAATTATACATAAACTTGTTCGATTATGATTATACATTTTAATTTATATACAAATAATATAGGTTCGTGAATCCGAGGTCAACCCTACATTTGTCCATTGTCGTTATATGTATTTTTACTACAAAATACATTAGGTGAGTTTCATTTGTCCTTTTTACTCTTTACGTTTTTGGGCTGAGAATACATGCAAATGCTTTATTAACTGTTTTACAATATTTATATGCGTGAGTTTCATTATTCCCTTTTTATATATATTTTTGGGCTGAGAATACATGCAATATTTTAATAACTATTTTACAATATTTATATGCGTGAGTTCCATTTGCCCTTTTTACTCATTACATTTTTGGACTGAGAATGCATGCACTGTTTTAATAACTGTTTTACAATATTTATATGTGTGAGTTTCATTACTCCCTTTTTAAATGCTTTTGCAATATATATTTTTGGGACTGAGAATACATGCGCTGTTTTTATAACTGTTTTATGAAATAGACACAAGTAATTGAAACTACATTATATGGTTGAATGATCGAAATCGAATATGCCCCTTTTTATTAAGTCTGGTAATCTAAGAATTAAGGAACAGACACCCTAATTGATGCGAATCCTAAAGATTGATCTATTGGGCCCAACAAGCCCCATCCAAAATACCGGATGCTTTAGTACTTCGAAATTTATATCATGTCCGAAGGAGGATCCCGGAATGATGGGGATATTCTTATATGCATATTTTGAATGTCGGTTACCAGGTGTTCAATCCATATGAATGATATTTTTGTCTCTATGCATGAGACGTATGATTCTGAGAAATGGAAGTATGAAATCTTGTGGTCTATTAAAATTATGAAATGATTCTTTATGATAAACTAATGAACTCACCAACTTTTTGGTTGACACTTTAAAGCATGTTTATTCTCAGGTACGAAAGAAATCTTCCGCTGTGCATTTTCTCATATTAGAGATATTACTTGGAGTCATTCATGACATATTTCAAAAGATGTTGCATTCGAGTCGTTGAGTTCATCAAGATTATTATTAAGTCAATTATATTTGGATATATTATGAAATGCTTTACATGCCTGTCAACTGTCGATGTAACGAAAGTTTGTCTTTTAAAAACGAATGCAATGTTTGTAAAATTTATCGTATAGAGGTCAATTACCTCGCGATGTAATCAACTGTTGTGAATCATTTGTAATCAATATGGACTTCGTCCGGATGGATTCGGACGGGTCTCTACAGTTGGTATCAGAGCAGAGGTCGTAGCGAACCAGGTCTGCATTAGTGTGTCTAACTGATAAATCGTTAGGAGGCATTAGTGAGTCTGGACTTCGACCGTGTCTGCATGTCAAAAGTTTTGCTTATCATTTCGTGTCGGAAATCATCTGCTTATCATCCTTAGGAAATTACCTGCTTATCATTCTTAGAGAATCACTTGCTTATCATCCTTAGTCTAGACATGTGTTACTGCATTGACTGCATGAATAGTGTATAGACAAAATTCATATCTTAGCGTATCTGTTACTGTAACTTTGCCTGACAACTTCCGTAGATTCCTCCGTAACTTATGGGATTTTAGTATTATATATGCATATGTAAATTATGTATTGTAGGGTACTAATCTACATCCTATAATCTATTTCTTATCAAAAATCCTTCATCTGATCATATGAGATGAATCCTGCAACCAGTTCGAGTCCCTCAGATTCCGATAGTTATTCCGAAAGCTATTCCGACATAGATGTTCACCTAAGCTACGAAAGCAGCGTCACCGGCATGAATTAACCAATCAGCCATTATCAATTCATTTGATGAATTCGTAGTCGACTTAATTAATGGAGACGCGTAGAAGGCAATCCCTTCCACCAACCGAATTCACCTCTTGACAATGAATCTGAAGCGTTTACTGGCGAACCTGTTCGAGACACCATTTCCAATCTCATTTCCAGGGTAACTCGGCAAGATTATATTATATCCACAATTCTGAACCTTATTCATCTGCTCGCTCCGACCGAAAATCATCCTGGAGTAATAAGTCAACGAACTTCGCGCTTGAATAATCAATTCGGAGAATATGGTGCAAAATGTACTAGCTTCAGCCACATCAACAGCACCAGTACCATCAGTAACAGCACCAGTACCATCAACAATCCATGCTTCAATATCACTATCTGTAGTTCAAGTATGATCTTCGTTCTATGTATCGTTCTACCTCATTTATCTTCGTTCGACATGGCGAATATGTAATCTCTAAAGTTTTAGAGATTATTTATTCTAGTTCCAACCGAAAACTAAATGAGTTTAATATATTATTGACTCAATAAATCCATGCTTACATCTGAAGAAAATATATATGTATATATGTTTTCATAAAGATTGTGATTAAAAAGTCTTTCGTACAAACTATTAATGATGAAAATATTTTAACGGGTAGGTAATACCCGAGGAATATTTAGATTTCACATTAATAAGTTACAATGTACATTCTTCGAATCTGATTCAACAGTCATTTACTATCCTACTTACTCCACAGATATACGTATCTGTTCACCAAAGAATAACCATTTTCATTCCAATTAAATTTCACATACGAGTTTCTGCCAATCAAAACCCAAGTCAAGATTTGACAAGTGGCATAATGAAGATAAATAATGAACAAAATAAAATTTATTAGTAACCAATTAATTAACTACGTAAAACTTTAAAACTTTGTTAACTGTTCCTAGCTAACTGTTACTATATGACTATTTCCTTAAAATATACAAGTTTTGGTGGAGCTATTGAACTATTGGACTAATGGACTACTATTATGGACAATTAAAAATTATTAAAAGAGTAGAAAATATTAAATACAACACATTTAGACTTAAAAGATTGTAAATAAATTTCATCTTCTACAATTAAATAATTCCTCAAATTGCCACTTGATTTCATCTTAAACCTCATTTGTATCTTGACGATTTCAATCTGCGTTCAAACCTTTCATAATTCTTGGAAACACCTCAATCGATAGGATGAATCAACCGCACTTTATCTACGGAAGGAAAGAATTATGACTATAGTTATGCACCTGAGAAATTCTCGGAAACTGAGTAAAAGTTTAACACGTAGCCGCGTTAGATCCTTTGGCAATTATTAGCAAAAATAAATTTGCGATCCCTTTTCAAAGTAGCCAATTTTGTCATAGCTCCAGCAATTCAACTTCGACTTTTCATTCGAAGTAACCTTACAATAATCCTGATATATATACGTTTACCCTTTTGATATCGAGGAATTCTTTTATATTCCACCATATTACCAGCAGACGTACCGGCAACCTCGTTGCTTCTTGGCTTAGATCTCTCTGAAAAATCATTATATTTATTCATTGAAACCCTATCATATACTCATTCGCATCTTGTAACGAGAACTGCCATACCAATTACCGGGAATCAGCAATCAGTACTATGAAAACTCACATCATATCTACATCAACAGTTATATGTATGACATTTATCTCTTAGAATTATGATCTCTCATTCTGAAATTCTGAAAAGCACTCAGTCACAAATCAATACTATGAATGTTGAAAAAGTTGAATGAAGCAGCAGAAACCATTAACAACCGTAAACGACCTTAATCATCGGAAGTTTGATGATAAAGAATAGTATGTTGGAAAAGCTCAGAAAAGTTGGAACTGCGAAGGAGAACAAGGACAAATACAAGGACCAAACCCTATATTCAAAGAATCCAGGTAATTCTGGATCCGATGAAATCTTCAACAAATATCTTGCTCCGTACTCATATTAAAATCTTGCGGAAAATATTTCTTCATCAACCATCGAACTTAGAAATTCCAAAATATCATCATCAATATCTTCGAAATTTCTGAGGATATTTTCATAAATATTCTCGCCCGAAATTATATATTTCTTCTTGCTTCCTGTGTATCATTATATTGGAATCATTCAAGAGAAAATTTTGTACAAAAAAAAAACAGATTATGCGAAACTATGAAGAAAGCCGTGGACAGATCACAAAGAATAAGTTTGACTTCAAAGAATCCAAATGATTCAATGTCTACTGAAGTCTTTAGCGTATATCTTGCTCGTTACTCTAAACCCTTGTAGACAATAGTCTCCATCATTCTCTGATCTTAGATATTCAAAGATATTATAGTATGTTTCATTATAAATATCCTCCAAATTTCTGAAGATATTTTTATAATTATTCTTATCTGAAATCATAAATCTCTTCGTGCTATCAGTGTTACATCATATAGAAACTGTTAGTTTCTATATTATGTAAACTTTCGAGTCTAAAATATGAATATTTTTGAAGTAGTGTTGGGAACTGATGCATGAGTTAGTATAATATAATGACACTTGATCAACGTGATTATATTACAGTAAGTCATGCTGAGTTTTAATGAAACGTGATGATGGTTCACAGTAGATCATACCGTCATCATGTTTCATGTTACATAAATCTTTCATTCTACTTAACTTCTGAACCTATCAAGAAAATGTATTCTTGATGGATCTATCTTTCGTGATGTTGATAAATTTGAAAATCAAATCGTGCTATCACGTTCTTTCCTGCTTAGAACATTATAATCATTCGAAACTCTATATCTACGAATTCTGGACCATTATTCGCTTGATTTAAAGTCGGGAAGAGAAAACAAAAGAATGAATCTCCGAAATAGAAATGGGGAGTATAAATCACAGCAAATAGGAGAGAACATTAACTGTAAATGACAATGATTATTAAAGATGGAAGCAGGGACTTTGGAATTTAAAGGAAAATATAAAACCCAACAACAACGTAGAAATTACAAACCGTGTATATCAATGTTTATCGCAACATAAAGACACGGGAGAATTAAAAACACTATATCCCCAAGTGCGGAATAGAAGAAAGTAGATTCCTCTGGTGGAAGTTGGAAAAGGAGAATGATTGTAGCAATAGAAAGGAGAAAAACAAGGATCAGAACTGGATTAAGCATTTTCATAATCTTTTAGATGTATGAACTGAAATGTCCCGTTCTTATTGATTAAAAATGCTCCATATTAATTGATTTCGTTGCGAGGTTTTGACCTCTATATGAGACGTTTTTCAAAGACTGCATTCATTTTAAAACAAACCATAACCTTTATTTCATCAATAAAAGTTTAAAAAGCTTTACGTAGATTATCAAATAATGATAATCTAAAATATCCTGTTTACACACGACCATTACATAATGGTTTACAATACAAATATGTTACAACAAAATAAGTTTCTTGAATGCAGTTTTTACACAATATCATACAAGCATGGACTCCAAATCTCGTCCTTATTTAAGTATGCGACAGCGGAAGCTCTTAATAATCACCTGAGAATAAACATGCTTAAAACGTCAACAAAAATGTTGGTGAGTTATAGGTTTAACCTATATATATCAAATCGTAACAATAGACCACAAGATTTCATATTTCAATACACATCCCATACATAGAGATAAAAATCATTCATATGGTGAACACCTGGTAATCGACATTAACAAGATGCATATATAAGAATATCCCCATCATTCCGGGACACCCTTCGGATATGATATAAATTTTGAAGTACTAAAGCATCCGGTACTTTGGATGGGGTTTGTTAGGCCCAATAGATCTATCTTTAGGATTCGCGTCAATTAGGGTGTCTGTTCCCTAATTCTTAGATTACCAGACTTAATAAAAAGGGGCATATTCGATTTCGATAATTCAACCATAGAATGTAGTTTCACGTACTTGTGTCTATTTTGTAAATCATTTATAAAACCTGCATGTATTCTCATCCCAAAAATATTAGATTTTAAAAGTGAGACTATAACTCACTTTCACATATTTTTACTTCGTCGGAAAGTAAGACTTGGCCACTGGTTGATTCACGAACCTATAACAATATATACATATATATCAAAGTATGTTCAAAATATATTTACAACACTTTTAATATATTTTGATGTTTTAAGTTTATTAAGTCAGCTGTCCTCGTTAGTAACCTACAACTAGTTGTCCACAGTTAGATATACAGAAATAAATCGATAAATATTATCTTGAATCAATCCACGACCCAGTGTATACGTATCTCAGTATTGATCACAACTCAAACTATACATATTTTGGAATCAACCTCAACCCTGTATAGCTAACTCCAACATTCACATATAGAGTGTCTATGGTTGTTCCGAAATATATATAGATGTGTCGACATGATAGGTCGAAACATTGTATACGTGTCTAAGGTATCTCAAGATTACATAATATACAATACAAGTTGATTAAGTTATGGTTGGAATAGATTTGTTACCAATTTTCACGTAGCTAAAATGAGAAAAATTATCCAATCTTGTTTTACCCATAACTTCTTCATTTTAAATCCGTTTTGAGTGAATCAAATTGCTATGGTTTCATATTGAACTCTATTTTATGAATCTAAACAGAAAAAGTATAGGTTTATAGTCGGAAAAATAAGTTACAAGTCATTTTTGTAAAGGTAGTCATTTCAGTCGAAAGAACGACGTCTAGATGACCATTTTAGAAAACATACTTCCACTTTGAGTTTAACCATAATTTTTGGATATAGTTTCATGTTCATAATAAAAATCATTTTCTCAGAATAACAACTTTAAAATCCAAGTTTATCATAGTTTTTAATTAACTAACCCAAAACAGCCCGCGGTGTTACTACGACGGCGTAAATCCGGTTTTACGGTGTTTTTCGTGTTTCCAGATTTTAAATCATTAAGTTAGCATATAATATAGATATAGAACATGTGTTTAGTTAATTTTAAAAGTCAATTTAGAAGGATTAACTTTTGTTTGCGAACAAGTTTAGAATTAACTAAACTATGTTCTAGTGATTACGAGTTTAAACCTTCGAATAAGATAGTTTTATATATATGAATCGAATGATGTTATGAACATCATTACTACCTCAAGTTTAGTAGTTAAACCTACTGGAAGTGACAAGAAATGATCTAGCTTCAAAGGATCTTGGATGGCTTGAAAGTTCTTGAAGTAGGATCATGACACAAAAACAAGTTCAAGTAAGATTTTTACTCGAATTAAGATAGTTTATAGTTATAGAAATTGAATCAAAGTTTGAATATGAATATTACCTTGAATAAGAAAGATAACCTACTGTATATAACAAAGGTTTCTTGATCTTAGATGATTACTTGGAATGGATTAGAAAGCTTGGAAGTAAATTAGTAAACTTGAAGGGATTTTTGAAGTGTTCTTGAAGTGTTCTTCCTATGATGATTATAGCTTGATTCTTGAAGTGATTTTTTATGAGGATGATGATTAACTATTGGAAAAATACATTCATAATAGTGTGTGTGTGTTGAGAGAGAATTAGAAAGAGAATTGGAAGTGAAATGGAGTGAATGATGAGTGGTAATTGGTGAGTGGTGAGTGGGGTTAAAAGGAGTTCTAGTTAGTTGACTAGCTCATGGTAGAAGTTAAAATTGATTAGTCATACATGACATAATCAAGAGTGGAATCCCATGCTAGTTCCTATTGGTATATACCCATAGTAAGTACGTTTTGAAGTTGTGTATAATACGGGTAAGAATACGACTAGAATTCTTGATGAAAGAAAAGAATGGGAAAGTAACTGTAACCATTTTCGTTAAGTATGAGTGTTTTGATATATGTCTTGAAGTCTTCCAAAAGTATTTTAATACATCTAAATACACTACATGTATATACATTTTAACTGAGTCGTTAAGTCATCGTTAGTCGTTACATGTAAGTGTTGTTTTGAAACCTTTAAGTTAACGATCTCAATTAATGTTGTTAACCCATTGTTTATTATATCTAATGAGATGTTAAATTATTATATTATCATGATATTATGATATATTAATATATCTTAATATGATATATATACATTTAAATGTCGTTACAACGATAATCGTTACATATATGTCTCGTTTCGAAATCCTTAAGTTAGTAGTCTTGTTTATATGTATATAACTCATTGTTAATATACTTATGGAGATACTTACTTATCATAATCTCATGTTAACCATATGTATATCCATATATATATCGTCATGTCGTTTTTACAAGTTTTAACGTTCGTGAATCGCCGGTCAACTTGGGTGGTCAATTGTCTATATGAAACATATTTCAATTAATCAAGTCTTAACAAGTTTGATTGCTTAACATGTTGGAAACATTTAATCATGTAAATATCAATCTCAATTAATATATATAAACATGGAAAAGTTCGGGTCACTACAGTACCTACCCGTTAAATAAATTTCGTCCCGAAATTTTAAGTTGTTGAAGGTGTTGACGAATTTTCTGGAAATAGATGCGGGTATTTCTTCTTCATCTGATCTTCACGCTCCCAGGTGAACTCGGGTCCTCTACGAGCATTCCATCGAACCTTAACAATTGGTATCTTGTTTTGCTTAAGTCTTTTAACCTCACGATCCATTATTTCGACGGGTTCTTCGATGAATTGAAGTTTTTCGTTGATTTGGATTTCATCTAACGGAATAGTGAGATCTTCTTTAGCAAAACATTTCTTCAAATTCGAGACGTGGAAAGTGTTATGTACAGCCGCGAGTTGTTGAGGTAACTCAAGTCGGTAAGCTACTGGTCCGACACGATCAATAATCTTGAATGGTCCAATATACCTTGGATTTAATTTCCCTCATTTACCAAATCGAACAACGCCTTTCCAAGGTGCAACTTTAAGCATGACCATCTCTCCAATTTCAAATTCTATATCTTTTCTTTTAATGTCAGCGTAGCTCTTTTGTCGACTTTGGGCAGTTTTCAACCGTTGTTGAATTTGGATGATCTTCTCGGTAGTTTCTTGTATAATCTCCGGACCCGTAATCTGTCTATCCCCCACTTCACTCCAACAAATCGGAAACCTGCACTTTCTACCATAAAGTGCTTCAAACGGCGCCATCTCAATGCTTGAATGGTAGCTGTTGTTGTAGGAAAATTCTGCTAACGGTAGATGTTGATCCCAACTGTTTTCGAAATCAATAACACATGCTCGTAGCATGTCTTCAAGCGTTTGTATTGTCCTTTTGCTCTGCCCATCAGTTTGTGAATGATAGGCAGTACTCATGTCTAGACGAGTTCCTAATGCTTGCTGTAATGTCTGCCAGAATCTTGAAATAAATCTGCCATCCCTATCAGAGATAATAGAGATTGGTATTCCATGTCTGGAGACGACTTCCTTCAAATACAGTCGTGCTAACTTCTCCATCTTGTCATCTTCTCTTATTGGTAGGAAGTGTGCTGATTTGGTGAGACGATCAACTATTACCCAAATAGTATCAAAACCACTTGCAGTCCTTGGTAATTTAGTGATGAAATCCATGGTAATGTTTTCCCATTTCCATTCCGGGATTTCGGGTTGTTGAAGTAGACCTGATGGTTTCTGATGCTCAGCTTTGACCTTAGAACACGTCAAACATTCTCCTACGTATTTAGCAACATCGGCTTTCATACCCGGCTACCAAAAATGTTTCTTGAGATCCTTGTACATCTTCCCCGTTCCAGGATGTATTGAGTATCTGGTTTTATGAGCTTCTCTAAGTACCATTTCTCTCATCTCTCCAAATTTTGGTACCCAAATCCTTTCAGCCCTATACCGGGTTCCGTCTTCCCGAATATTAAGATGCTTCTCCGATCCTTTGGGTATTTCATCCTTTAAATTTCCCTCTTTTAAAACTCCTTGTTGTGCCTCCTTTATTTGAGTAGTAATGTTATTATGAATCATTATATTCATAGATTTTACTCGAATGGGTTCTCTGTCCTTCCTGCTCAAGGCATCGGCTACCACATTTGCCTTCCCCGGGTGGTAACGAATCTCAAAGTCGTAATCATTCAATAATTCAATCCACCTACGCTGTCTCATATTCAGTTGTTTCTGATTAAATATGTGTTGAATACTTTTGTGGTCGGTATATATAATACTTTTGACCCCATATAAGTAGTGCCTCCAAGTCTTTAATGCAAAAACAACCGCGCCTAATTCCAAATCATGCTTCGTATAATTTTGTTCGTGAATCTTCAATTGTCTAGACGCATAAGCAATCACCTTCGTTCGTTGCATTAATACACAACCGAGACCTTGCTTTGATGCATCACAATAAATCACAAAATCATCATTCCCTTCAGGCAATGACAATATAGGTGCCGTAGTTAGCTTTTTCTTCAATAACTGAAACGTTTTCTCTTGTTCATCATTCCATTCAAATTTCTTCCCTTTATGCGTTAATGCAGTCAAGGGTTTTGCTATTCTGGAAAAGTCTTGGATGAACCTTCTGTAGTAACCAGCTAGTCCTAAAAACTGGCGTATGTGTTTCGGAGTTTTCGGGGTTTCCCACTTTTCAACAGTTTCTATCTTTGTCGGATCTACCTTAATACCTTCTTTGTTCACTATGTGACCGAGGAATTGAACTTCTTCCAACCAAAATGCACACTTTGAAAACTTAGCGTACAATTCTTCCTTCCTCAATACTTCTAACACCTTTCTCAAATGTTCACCGTGTTCTTGGTCATTCTTTGAGTAAATAAGTATGTCATCAATGAAAACAATGACAAACTTGTTAAGGTATGGTCCACACACTCGGTTCATAAGGTCCATGAACACAGCTGGTACATTAGTTAAAACAAACGGCATGACCATAAACTCGTAATGACCGTAACGTGTTCTGAAAGCAGTCTTTGGAATACCATCTTCTTTCACCCGCATTTGATGATACCCGGAACGTAAGTCAATCTTTGAATAAATAGACGAGCCTTGTAGTTGATCAAATAAGTCGTCGATTCTCGGTAGTGGGTAGCGGTTCTTGATGGTAAGTTTGTTCAACTCTCGGTAGTCGATACACAACCTGAATGTACCATC
The DNA here is from genome assembly GCF_046630445.1 of Rutidosis leptorrhynchoides. Classification (NCBI taxonomy): domain Eukaryota; kingdom Viridiplantae; phylum Streptophyta; class Magnoliopsida; order Asterales; family Asteraceae; genus Rutidosis; species Rutidosis leptorrhynchoides. The sequence goes on along the minus strand of NC_092342.1, from coordinate 320,900,594 downwards.
TTTCTTCTTGACAAACAAAACAGGAGCTCCCCACGGTGATGTGCTTGGTCGAATGAAACCACGCTCTAAAAGTTCTTGTAATTGGCTTTGCAGTTCTTTCATCTCGCTAGGTGCGAGTCTGTAAGGAGCACGAGCTATTGGTGCAGCTCCTGGTACAAGATCTATTTGAAATTCAACGGATCGATGTGGGGGTAATCCCGGTAATTCTTTCGGAAATACATCGGGAAATTCTTTTGCAATGGGAACATCATTGATGCTCTTTTCTTCAGCTTGTACTTTTTCGACGTGTGCTAGAACAGCATAGCAACCTTTTCTTATTAGTTTTTATGCCTTCAAATTACTAATAAGATGTAGCTTCGTGTTGCCCTTTTCTCCGTACACCATTAAGGGTTTTCCTTTTTCTCGTATAATGCGAATTGCATTTTTGTAACAAACGATCTCTGCTTTCACTTCTTTCAACCAGTCCATACCGATTATAACATCAAAACTCCCTAACTCTACAGGTATCAAATCAATCTTAAATGTTTCGCTAACCAGTTTAATTTCTCGATTCCGACATATATTATCTGTTGAAATTAATTTACCATTTGCTAATTCGAGTAAAAATTTACTATCCAAAGGCGTCAATGGACAACTTAATTTAGCACAAAAATCTCTACTCATATAGCTTCTATCCGCACCCGAATCAAATAAAATGTAAGCAGATTTATTGTCAATAAGAAACGTACCCGTAACAAGCTCCGGGTCTTCCTGTGCCTCTGCCGCATTAATATTGAAAACTCTTCCGCGGCCTTGTCCATTCGTGTTCTCCTGGTTCGGGCAATTTCTAATAATGTGGCCCGGTTTTCCACATTTATAACAAACTACATTGGCATAACTTGCTCCGACACTACTTCCTCCGCCATTACTCGTTCTGACACCATTTGTTCCTTTCGTTCTATTAACCTCTGGTCCGTAGACCTCACACTTCGCCGCGCTATGACCACTTCTTTTACACTTGTTGCAAAATTTGGTGCAGAACCCCGAGTGATACTTTTCACACCTTTGGCATAGCTGCTTCTGATTGTTGTTTTTGTTGCGGTTATTATTTTTGTTTGGATGATTGTTGTAGTTACTGCTGCTGCTGCTGCTGCTGTTGTTGTTGTTGTTGTTGTTGTTGTTGTTGTTGTTGTTGTTGTTGTTGGGCCATTTGTTGTAGTTGCGATTGATGTTGCGATTGTTGGGATAATTGTTGTAATTGCTGCTGTTGTTGTATTGGTGATTCTTATCACCGTTTTCCTCCCACTTTCTTTTGACTTGCTTCACATTGGCCTCTTCAGCAGTCTGTTCTTTAATTCTTTCTTCAATCTGGTTCACTAGTTTGTGAGCCATTCTACATGCCTGTTGTATGGAGGCGGGCTCGTGTGAACTTATATCTTCTTGGATTCTTTCCGGTAATCCTTTCACAAACGCGTCGATCTTCTCTTCCTCATCTTCGAATGCTCCCGGACACAATAGGCACAATTCTGTGAATCGTCTTTCGTACGTGGTAATATCAAATCCTTGGGTTCGTAACCCTCTAAGTTCTGTCTTGAGCTTATTGACCTCGGTTCTGGGACGGTACTTCTCGTTCATCAAGTGCTTGAATACTGACCACGGTAGTGCTTACGCATCGTCTTGTCCCACTTGCTCTAGATAGGTATTCCACCATGTTAACGCAGAACCTGTGAAGGTATGCGTAGCGTACTTCACTTTGTCATCTTCAGTACACTTACTTATGGAAAACACCGATTCGACCTTCTCGGTCCACCGTTTCAATCCGATCGGTCCTTCGGTTCCATCAAATTCCAAAGGTTTGCAGGCAGTGAATTCTTTGTAAGTGCATCCTACACGATTTCCTGTACTGCTAGATCCAAGGTTATTGTTGGTATGTAGCGCAGCCTGTACTGCGGCTATGTTTGAAGCTAGAAAAGTACGGAATTCCTCTTCATTCATATTCACAGTGTGTCGAGTAGTCGGTGCCATTTCCTTCAAAATAGTCAAATGGAACAAGTTAATCATACAGAATATTAAGAGTAGTTAATAGTATTTCGTAGCATAATATGAACTCATTTATAAAAGCTTTTTCTTCATATTAGCGTTTTATAAGTTTAAATTCGGGTAGTACCTACCCGTTAAGTTCATACTTAGTAGCTAATATACAATTCAACTACTACAATTCTATATGAAAAACTGATTATAATAATATTTCGCGTTCAAACTTTTACACAATATTTTACAAACTTACAATACCGCTTATTTTACATATAGCATGAAATATAGCACACAATAAATTTGATACAAGATGGTTGTGAAGATAATTCTAGCTAGTACACAAGTCGTTCAGCAAAGGCAATAAAGACACGTAATTCATACGTCCAGAAACAAGTCATGCATTCTGGTTTTACTAGGATTACTTCCCATCCTTGGTCTTATGGAACATAACCGTTATGGCCGTTGATAAGACAGCGTGTTGTAACGTCGTCAAAGGGACGAGGGTTACGTAATGTCCAACAGTCCCGTAACAATCTAAAAACCTCATTTCTTACCCCAATTACCGACTCCGTCACTTGTGGGAACGTTTTGTTTAATAGTTGTAGCCCGATGTTCTTGTTCTCACTTTGGTGACAAGCGAACATTACTAATCCGTAAGCATAACATGCTTCTTTATGTTGCATGTTAGCCGCTTTTTCTAAATCACGAAGTCCAATATTCGGATATATTGAGTCAAAATAATTTCTTAACCCATTGCGTAAAATAGCATTTGGGTTCCCCGCAATATATGCGTCAAAGTAAACACATCGTAACTTATGGATTTCCCAATGTGATATCCCCCATCTTTCGAACGAAAGCCTTTTATAAACCAAGGCATTCTTGGAACGTTCTTCGAATGTCTTACAAACTGATCTCGCCTTAAATAGTTGTGCCGAAGAATTCTGACCGACTCTAGACAAGATTTCATCAATCATGTCTCCGGGTAGGTCTCTTAAAATGTTGGGTTGTCTATCCATTTTGTGTTTTTATACTGTAAAATAGACAAGAGTTAGATTCATAAAAAAAAATACTTATTAATACAAGCACTTTTTACATATATCATAAAGCATAAGCACACTATATTACTTATATTACACCACACGAATACAATTATCTTATTCCGAATCGCTTGTTTCTTCTTCTTCGGTTTTAGTTCGTTTTGCCAAATTTCTAGGGATATATGATGTTCCCCTAATACGAGCCGTCGTTATCCACATTGGTTTAGAAAAACCTGGTGGTTTAGAGGTTCCCGGGTCATTGTTACAACTTAAGGACTTCGGGGGTTGACGATACATATAAAGTTCATCGGGGTTGGAATTAGATTTCTCTATTTTTATGCCCTTTCCCTTATTATTTTCTTTTGCCTTTTTAAATTCAGTTGGGGTAATTTCTATAACATCATCGGAATTCTCGTCGGAATCCGATTTATCGGAGAATTGGTAATCCTCCCAATATTTTGCTTCCTTGGCGGAAACACCATTGACCATAATTAACCTTGGTCGGTTGGTTGAGGATTTTCTTTTACTTAACCGTTTTATTATTTCCCCCACCGGTTCTATTTCTTCATCCGGTTCCGATTCTTCTTCCGGTTCCGATTCTTCTTCCGGTTCCGACTCTTCTTCCGGTTCCTCTTCGGGAACTTGTGAATCAGTCCACGAATCATTCCAATTTACATTTGACTCTTCATTATTATTAGGTGAGTCAATGGGACTTGTTCTAGAGGTAGACATCTATCACATAATATCAAACGCGTTAAGAGATTAATATATCACATAATATTCACATGTTAAAAATATATAGTTTCCAACAAAATTTGTTAAGCAATCATTTTTCAAGTAAACACGGTCGAAGTCCAGACTCACTAATGCATCCTAACAAACTAGATAAGACACACTAATGCAAAATTCTGGTTCTCTAAGACCAACGCTCGGATACCAACTGAAATGTCCCGTTCTTATTGATTAAAAACGTTCCATATTAATTGATTTCGTTGCGAGGTTTTGACCTCTATATGAGACGTTTTTCAAAGACTGCATTCATTTTAAAACAAACCATAACCTTTATTTCATCAATAAAGGTTTAAAAAGCTTTACGTAGATTATCAAATAATGATAATCTAAAATATCCTGTTTACACACGACCATTAAATAATGGTTTACAATACAAATATGTTACAACAAAATAAGTTTCTTGAATGCAGTTTTTAAACAATATCATACAAGCATGGACTCCAAATCTCGTCCTTATTTAAGTATGCGACAGCGGAAGCTCTTAATAATCACCTGAGAATAAACATGCTTAAAACGTCAACAAAAATGTTAGTGAGTTATAGGTTTAACCTATATATATCAAATCGTAACAATAGACCACAAGATTTCATATTTCAATACACATCCCATACATAGAGATAAAAATCATTCATATGGTGAACACCTGGTAACCGACATTAACAAGATGCATATATAAGAATATCCCCATCATTCCGGGACACCCTTCGGATATGATATAAATTTCGAAGTACTAAAGCATCCGGTACTTTGGATGGGGTTTGTTAGGCCCAATAGATCTATCTTTAGGATTCGCGTCAATAAGGGTGTCTGTTCCCTAATTCTTAGATTACCAGACTTAATAAAAAGGGGCATATTCGATTTCGATAATTCAACCATAGAATGTAGTTTCACGTACTTGTGTCTATTTTGTAAATCATTTATAAAACCTGCATTATTCTCATCCCAAAAATATTAGATTTTAAAAGTGGGACTATAACTCACTTTCACAGATTTTTACTTCGTCGGGAAGTAAGACTTGGCCACTGGTTGATTCACGAACCTATAACAATATATACATATATATCAAAGTATGTTCAAAATATATTTACAACACTTTTAATATATTTTGATGTTTTAAGTTTATTAAGTCAGCTGTCCTCGTTAGTAACCTACAACTAGTTGTCCACAGTTAGATATACAGAAATAAATCGATAAATATTATCTTGAATCAATCCACGACCCAGTGTATACGTATCTCAGTATTGATCACAACTCAAACTATACATATTTTGGAATCAACCTCAACCCTGTATAGGTAACTCCAACATTCACATATAGAGTGTCTATGGTTGTTCCGAAATATATATAGATGTGTCGACATGATAGGTCAAAACATTGTATACGTGTCTATGGTATCTAAAGATTACATAATATACAATACAAGTTGATTAAGTTATGGTTGGAATAGATTTGTTACCAATTTTCACTTAGCTAAAATGAGAAAAATTATCCAATCTTGTTTTACCCATAACTTCTTCATTTTAAATCCGTTTTGAGTGAATCAAATTGCTATGGTTTCATATTGAACTCTATTTTATGAATCTAAACAGAAAAAGTATAGGTTTATAGTCGGAAAAATAAGTTACAAGTCGTTTTTGTAAAGGTAGTCATTTCAGTCGAAAGAACGACGTCTAGATGACCATTTTAGAAAACATACTTCCACTTTGAGTTTAACCATAATTTTTGGATATAGTTTCATGTTCATAATAAAAATAATTTTCTCAGAATAACAACTTTTAAATCAAAGTTTATCATAGTTTTTAATTAACTAACCCAAAACAGCCCGCGGTGTTACTACGACGGCGTAAATCCGGTTTTACGGTGTTTTTCGTGTTTCCAGGTTTTAAATCATTAAGTTAGCATATCATATAGATATAGAACATGTGTTTAGTTAATTTTAAAAGTCAAGTTAGAAGGATTAACTTTTGTTTGCGAACAAGTTTAGAATTAACTAAACTATGTTCTAGTGATTACGAGTTTAAACCTTCGAATAAGATAGTTTTATATGTATGAATCGAATGATGTTATGAACATCATTACTACCTCAAGTTTAGTAGGTAAACCTACTGGAAGTGACAAGAAATGATCTAGCTTCAAAGGATCTTGGATGGCTTGAAAGTTCTTGAAGTAGGATCATGACACAAAAACAAGTTCAAGTAAGATTTTTACTCAAATTAAGATAGTTTATAGTTATAGAAATTGAATCAAAGTTTGAATATGAATATTACCTTGAATAAGAAAGATAACCTACTGTATATAACAAAGGTTTCTTGATCTTAGATGATTACTTGGAATGGATTAGAAAGCTTGGAAGTAAATTAGTAAACTTGAAGGGATTTTTGAAGTGTTCTTGAAGTGTTCTTCCTATGATGATTATAGCTTGATTCTTGAAGTGATTATTGATGAAGATGATGATTAACTACTGGAAAAATACGTTCATAATAGTGTGTGTGTGTTGAGAGAGAATTAGAAAGAGAATTGAAAGTGAAATGGAGTGAATGATGAGTGGTAATTGGTGAGTGGGGTTAAAAGGAGTTCTAGTTAGTTGACTAGCTCATGGTAGAAGTTAAAATTGATTAGTCATACATGACATAATCAAGAGTGGAATCTCATGCTAGTTCCTATTGGTATATACCCATAGTAAGTACGTTTTGAAGCTGTGTATAATACGGGTAAGAATACTACTAGAATTCTTGATGAAAGAAAAGAATGGGAAAGTAACTGTAACCATTTTTGTTAAGTATGAGTGTTTTGATATATGTCTTGAAGTCTTCCAAAAGTATTTTAATACATCTAAATACACTACATGTATATACATTTTAACTGAGTCGTTAAGTCATCGTTAGTCGTTACATGTAAGTGTTGTTTTGAAACCTTTAAGTTAATGATCTCAATTAATGTTGTTAACCCATTGTTTATTATATCTAATGAGATGTTAAATTATTATATTATCATGATATTATGATATATTAATATATCTTAATATGATATATATACATTTAAATGTCGTTACAATGATAATCGTTACATATATGTCTCGTTTCGAAATCCTTAAGTTAGTAGTCTTGTTTATATGTATATAACTCATTGTTAATATACTTATGGAGATACTTACTTATCATAATCTCATGTTAACCATATGTATATCCATATATATATCGTCATGTCGTTTTTACAAGTTTTAACGTTCGTGAATCGCCGGTCAACTTGGGTGGTCAATTGTCTATATGAAACATATTTCAATTAATCAAGTCTTAACAAGTTTGATTGCTTAACATGTTGGAAACATTTAATCATGTAAATATCAATCTCAATTAATATATATAAACATGGAAAAGTTCGGGTCACTACATGAACTAAGAAAGAAAGTATAGGAATGGTGAGAATAATGGAACGAAAGAACTTAATTTATAGTAGAAATATCAGACGGAGTATTCGAGATAGATCACCGTATTTAATTATAGAGATCTTAATCTCCTTATTCACAGAAGAATCAAATCTTATAGATTTCCAAGATTTTCTTTAAATCCCTTGAATTTCGGAATTCAACCAAGACAACGTCAAAAGCTAAGACGCACCTTATTTTCTAAATTCAACCCTGACTCTGTCAAAAGTTAAGATGAATTTTTACTTTCCTATTTCACTCTTTGGTGATAGCTTCATTCGTACTCTTCGATTAATCGAATCATTTTATCCATATTACTCAATGATAATAAAACTCTATTTATCAACTTATATTCGTCATGAAACATTTTTATTGTTAACCATGACCACCTCACTCAAATTTCGGGACGAAATTTCTTTAACGGGTAGGTACTGTGATGACCCAGGAATTTCCGACCAAATTTAAACTTAATCTTTATATGATTTCGATACGATAAGCAAAGTATGTAATGTTGAGTCTCGAAAACTTTGGAACAGTTTACATGAATGCATTTGACCTTTGACAATTTCCGACGATTTACGAACAATTGTGTAAATATATGTGTAATTATATATACTTATAAATTCTATATACAAGTAATGTTATATATATAGTGTAATTAATAAATATTAAAGGTTCAATATATTATAGTTAGTAAAGACGATATAATTAATAAATTGTATTATAGTAGTTATATTAAAATTATTATCATTACTCTCATGATTTTATTGTTAATATTAATATTAATTATATATAGTATTAAGTCTAGTATAAATTATTATTATTACTAATAATATTAATATAATTATACTAGTTAATTATAAAAATTAAGAATTTGTTATTTAATACAAATATATAAACAAGATATATAAATATATCTATATATATGAAATACAATTATAAATACATATACGGTTAAAAACATATAAATACTGATAAATGCACATATATTTATATATATAGATAAATGCGTATGGATATTTTATAAAAATCCAAAGTCTGTATCAAATCATTATCAAACTATTATTGATTGGCAATCACTGCTTTTACTTGTTGGAACCAAGATCAAAACAATTCAATTTAGTCAACAATCAGATCAAACTTTTATTATTTTTTTATATTTTTTCTTGTCTCTGTCGATGCCTGTTTAAGAGTTGTTAGAGATCTTTTTCGCAAATCAATTATAATCCAAGTCGATACAAGCATATCAAAACCATAGACTCATCTCTTTTCCTATAAAAAAACAACACACCTTCGAACCACCTTCTTCTACTTCCAACTCCATCTCTATATATATACATACACATGATTACAGTACAATCATCACCACCCTCGAGCTTGTACAACACTTACGAAGCCTGCAACATAGTACTATCGTTATCTGTAACCGTTTTCCGTTTAATCGAGCATAGACCACCCATCTATCGAACTACTAGTATGCTCAAGCTACCACTATACGTAAGCCCCTGCAAACCTTTGTGAACAACCACCAAAACTGTCACCATGGTTTTCTTGCTGCTGCTGCTACGAGGTCACTTCTGTTTTCAATCATTCCTCATTACAAACCACACATATACAATTGGTGCTTGTTTCCTGCAACTGCTATTTCACTTACTTCTGTCCAAATTTAAAACCCAAAAACCAAAACACTTGAACTCCTTTTAACTGCTACCACTGTAATGCTTTCTAGTTCCTGCTCAAACCAAATCCTATTATTATTTATTTTTAGTTTGCTCAAGCATGAACCTGATACTGCAGACCACGATCACCTATCAACACAGCCAAGAATCACCATCTTCATTCTTTTCTTTGCTTTCGTTTACAGCCTATTTGAACCACCCTGCCACCATCATTATACAAACTGCCATCACTACAAACATAACAACCAATTCTAATTAATATTCGATTAAAACCCAAGAATCTACATCACCTTATTATCCTTTTACTGCTGTAAGTATATTGCTGATGTATCTGTTTTGTTACAACTATTCGATGACCAAAATATCCTCACACTGCGTTTACCAAGTAATCATTGCTTCTATTACCTTATTTATTGTTTCTGTTCCCTTTCTTTGATCAAAAACAACCATCAAATAAATAAATAAATAAATAAATAAATAAATAAATAAATAAATAAATAAATAAATAAATAAATAAATAAATAAATAAATAAGAGAAAAGAAATCAAACCAAGCTAACTGATTCACTTCGGTTTCGTGCTGTTTATTGCTATGATTTTCTAATTCTTTAAAGCAAAAACCATCACTGAACCTGAAACCTCTTAGATTGTTGCTACTTGGGATCAACAGTGACTTCTGTTTCGACTCACGAATCAAACACCACTAACCCTCATCATCTTTATCAATTCTCATCATCAACCCACCAAGGACACTATTAAATAATGCTCTAGATCGATCAAATAATAATACAGGACATATAAAACGAATTAAGAAATTAAGGAAATTATTGAACCGGTCACTTATCTGATCTAATGATAAACCGTTGATTTATCAATCGATTGGTGACCGATTACCTATTCGTTTGATTGATTGTTGCTGCAACTTTCCACTGCTCAATTCCTATTGATTATCGAATTCCTGTTCCTGCTTAGGTCGACAACCAGAAACCCTAAAACTGAAACCATGATTAATTGATGATGATTAAGATATGAAAGTGAAGAATATATGAGGATGGTGAGGTTAATTGCGATGCAGACTATGAGGATGAATCTGGATGAGATGTGTTTGATCGAACCCTACACACACCCATTTAATCGATTTATTTAAATAAGGGTTGGGCCGGGTTCTTTCCTCTGTTGGGTCGTTATATGATGTTGGGCCGAGAGGTTAAATAATTTTTGAATGAAACTAAAATCAGAAAACGTAAATAGAAGGGTGGTTAAGGTGTTTGTTGGATTGAACGAGAGGTCACGGGTTCGAGTCACGTTCTGGGCAATTCTTTTTGGGAGCTAGTTTCAAGGTAGTTCTTATTTTTAAAATTCATTATTATTAATATCATTGTTATTATTAAGTATTATAATTAGTAGTATAACTATTATAATAATTATTATTAGCATCATATTAAGTGTTATAACAATTATCACTATTATTACTATAAGTATTATTAAAGTTGTTATCATTAGAAAATTTTCATTTTAGCATTTCTATTATTATTATGATTAAGATTAGGATTATTATTATTGTTATTTTAAAAACCATACAAATTATTATTATTTTTTTTCACTAATATTAATAGTAATATCATTTTTGTAATTATTAGTTTTACTATT